>NW_001915133.1:0-5949 GCF_000208925.1 Entamoeba histolytica HM-1:IMSS
AATAAACAAATACATCTAAATATAAAAGAATAACAATAAGAAAATCTAAATAATATAAACATAAAAATAATCAAATAAGAATAATATAATAATATATAGATAATAAGAAGAATACAATGATATAAATAATATAAACAGAGAAATAAATATAAAAATAAATATATAAAAATAAGATAGATAAATAACATAATAATTAAATATGATTAATAAAAATAAATATGAATAATCAAATAATATATTTCATTAATATTTCATACAAAATGAATAGAAATGATCATAAAATATAAACATAAATATTTATATATTCTGTATTTATCATTTTTTTTATTTTTTTATTTTTATTTTAGGAGCAAAATATAATAAAGTGGAAAATTCTATGGATGCAAATTATTTTGCATCTTTTTTCTTTTTTGTAAATTATTTAGATGCATTTTTTCTTTGCTAATTTTCGTACCCACACACAAATATTTGTTATGAAATATCAATAATAATAAAAGATTGAATGAATTTAATTAAAATAAAATGAAATTAATTATGATTATGAATGAGATAAATTTACGTTACAAAAGTATTTATAAAGAATATTTATTTATCAAAAAGAATATATATTATAAAAAGATAATTCATTTAATAAAATAATTATTATATTTAATTGTTATTTATTTTTATTAACAACAATAAAAAAGAATAATTAAATAAAAATATCAATTAATATATTCATCTAATTTGATTGTATTATTATAAAGAAGTGATTATTTAATTGAATTTAATACATTATTCTTTTAAAATAAAATCCATTTCAATTATATGATAATTGAATATTATTTTAATATACTGTCATAATTTAATGTGTCAAACATTGTATCTTTCATTTGATTAATAATAGTTATTTGCAGTATTTTGTTTTATTTTATTTTTAATAAAAATTAATTCAATACTCATATTAATTCTATTTGCATTAATTTATTGATAATATTACAATGATTATTTACATATTGTTTTATTTATTTAAATCATTTTCATTTAATTACATTCGTTATTTCATTCATCTTAATCTTCTTACAAATTGATTTCTTCATTCTTTTAATTATTTCATACTATTTCTATTTTATTATTTCTTTTATTTCTTTTTTGTTCAATGTTTTGATATTGTCTATACATTCTTCACATTTTATTTTGATTGATACATTATGTTTTATATTAGAATTAATGATAGAATACATATAATGAAAATGAATGAAGTTATGAATAAAACAAATAATATAATTATTATCATTGTCATGTTAATATAAATAATGTCTAATTCCATTGATTTTCTATCATTTATATTTGTTGGTTGTTATGAATTTCTAATTCTTTTGTTATTTGTTTTTATATTATTTGTGTGTTGTTTCAGAAGTTTTATCTTCTTTGAAGAAATAGTTTAATATAATAAATTAAAACATCATGAAATATATAATATAAATTTATCTACTATCTCCTTTTTGACTGTATGTATAAATGAGATATATCAAAATATAATGTAATAGTTATTTCAATTGCTATATATTCAAAACAAATAAAGAGAAATAAAATAAATAAAATTATCATTAATAAAATAAAAAAAAAAAAAAAAAAAAAAAAAGGAATCAATTATGATTAACCTTATTTTTTAGGTTTTTCATCATGTTGAGAAGTGAGTGAATCAGTTTCTTCAACACGCTTTATTTCTATTGAAATAAAGTTTTTGCAAGCATGCTCGACTTAAATGGTTCCTCATTTAAGTTGCTGCCTGACTTTTATTTTGATTTTAATAAGTAATATAATATTTCTCATTCTTTATATTGTTGTTTTAAGGAGAGTATATCCATAACTTACTGTTATAGCTTATCTCCTTTTACCTTCGACACCCCTTAAAGAAACCCTATTCCTTGATAATATCATTACGTTTAATTTTTGTGCAACAATATCAATTATATATGCGTCTTCTTTAATAAATGATAATTCTTAATACATAATACCTCCTTAGTAAATAATAATCCTTATAATTAAAAATGAATAACAATACACGTTAATGAATAACAATACACCTCAATGAATAATAATACACCTCAATGAATAACAATACACGTTAATGAATAATAATCTTTTATAATAATCACTTCTAATAAATATTAATAACAATAAACAGTTAGTGTTGAATAGATATTATCTCACCAAAGGCACGTCATGACCAGACGATAACTGGGAGATTCGAAGCATGGGATTATTTTAGGGTTTCATGTGGTGTCTCTGACGTGCCATCTTCGAATCAATTATCATTAATAAAATAATACAAAGAGAAAAAATAAATAATGAAGAGAAAATACTTAAACAAAAATCAAAACAAATGTAATGGAATCGAATAATGAATTAATTAAGTTATTTTTATTCTCCTTTTTTGTTATTGATATCTGCTTCTCATTTATTATATTTTATATGTTTTATTTGCTAATTTTTATTCACCTTTATTAATTTAACTCATTTTAATATATTTAATTATCAATTATCATATTTCATATTCTCTATTTTCAATACACATGTTTAGTTTATCATTATAAATCCTATAATTTATTTTGAATGTTATTTGACTTTTTCTTTATTTATGTTACATAAATGGTAATACGCTTAGTGATTTAAAAATACAAACTATAAACAAGATAAATTTTAGAAAACATAAATTTTCTCTTTATAACATACATTTCTTATTCTTTAGTTTTTCATACTTAAGTTCTATATTCAATAGTTTCACTATTTATTGAATCACTTAATACAAGAATTGTATTTTATTAATTTAACCATTTTCAATTCAATTCACAATGAATTGAATATAAAATTTTGATATTTCATAAATATTTTTACCTTTCTATTTTAAATGTTTTAAAATAATTCTTCTATCACACTATTCTTTCTTAAGAAGATTGAATAAAAATTAAACAAAATTATAAATATTACTAACGTCTTTAAACACACACAAGATTATTTCATTAAAGTAATCGCAGAAATTTTCATGCACTTAATGATTAAGTAGACATTTAATAATAGCTTGATAATCTTGTGATGAAATTAACAAAATGACCAAAATCTTATTTTTATTCTATTCCATCTTTAAGACAAAACCTCTATACCAATGCAGTCTTTAGTAACACACTAAATCATTTATGTAACTTTCTAAAAAAAAACAAATTTAAAAGAAATACCCCTCCCAACTCTCTTCTTTAGAATATTCAAGTTTCAGCTCTACAAATTTAATTTGTATTGATAGAACTAAAAGATAAATGTAAAAACAATTTAGTAGAATTTCATATAATCGACTATTTTCAAGAAAATGAGATAATAAACAAAATAAATTAAACTAAAGGAGTAATTATTCTACTTAAATGAATAAACTTCCTCCATATTCAAAAAAGCAAAAAGAATTTATTAGAAAAGCAAAAATGTTTAAAGATGTTTTGTTTTATTAATTAATGATAAAACACCAATACTAGAAATAATAAACGCAATAAATGTGATATAACTCATATATTTATAAAACAAAACAAAATTTAAAGAATAACTCGAATCAACAAAAAAGTTGTTTGTAGAAAAGACAGTTCATTAAAGGAATTAATAAGCACTTAATTTATCACAAAGATTACCAAGCAACTCATCAGTAACAACATTCATTTCTTTATTAACGGTATTATCTAATGGTTCTAAATGATCACAAATTGCTTTCATATCTTTAGCTAAAGAACGAGCAACCATAAGCATTTCTTTTTTTCTTTTTCCAACAGTATTTTCTCTTACTTTTTTAACAACAGCAGTAGCAGCACGTGCACGTCTTGGGTCAGAACTATGTAAATTAGCAATAGCTCTTCCTTCAAATCCTTCTAAAAGAGCTAAAGAAGCAGAGTCTTTCTCATCATCAGGAAGGGTAGGATCATCAATGACATCTTTGAAATTGTTATAAACATCTTCAAGGTTATCTTTTTGAGTAACATCAATTGAAGCAGAGAATTGTGCAGGGTCTTTTAAAATATCTTTTATTTCCATTAATATTTGTTTAAAATGAGTTACTGATGTTTTATCATCAGAAACACCACTAATGAATTTCAAAAAATTATCAAAAGAAGGTCTTAAAGCAATAGAGTCTTCTTTCATTCTTTCAGAACGTTCATCTGGATACACACAAGCTCTAGTTGAAGTGAATTGAGCAATAGAATTAGTTAAAAGACCAGCGTTATTATATAAATTAGTTAATTCTCTTCTATCTAAAGGACCTAATTCTTTAAATGATTTTACAGCATTAATCATACTTTTATAAATTTGATCAATATAATCAAGAGAAATTTTAATGGACCATTTGTCTGTTAAAATAACAATATCTAAAACATGTTTTATTACATCAACCATTCCAGTACAAAACTTTTTAATTCCTTCTCCATCAAGTTCAGTTGATTGTTGTAATTCAATTAATTCTTTAACTAATTTTTTTGTTTCTTTATAAACTTCCATTGACCCTTTCTGTTCATCCAGGTCTTGAATTACTTCGACTTCTCCTTTCATAAATTTAACTAATTTTTTTAAATTTGATGTTAGGTCTTTCTTTTTTAATAACATTTCAGACATTTGAGATGGTTCAATGTCTGGATTATTACAATCCTACTTATTATTATGCTGTCTTGGGTTTTGTATTACAAAAACAAACTCTCATCGTATTAATTATTTCATTAGTACATTTCTGTGTTAAATCTTTACATTCTGGTGCATTTTCTGTATGAAAAACACCTTCAAATTTGAAGAAAAATTCCATTATTTTTTGAGACTTTTTAAGTTCTTTCTTCTTTTCATTTATTTATTTATTTCAATTTATTTTATTTTCTTTTATTTTTACATTGCTTTTTATAAATACTTTTTTTTTAAAAAGAGAAAAACCAGATTCACTATTTTTGGTCAACTCTTATTTCTTCAATTATTAAGGCAGTTATTCTTCTTTTTTAGGAGGGAGTTGAAAAAATAATCAAACAGACTTTTTGCTATTTTAGAATCATCTTTAAACCTATATTTATGAAAAACATTATTTACTAAAAATACACTTTAATTTATTTTTTGATATTAAAAATTTAAAAAAAAAAAAGAAAATAAGAAAAATCAATGGAAAAAAATATAAGACAGAACTTAAAATTATATTTTTTAGAGCAATGAAATTATTGCAACTCATACTTTGCTTTATGTTAATTGCCCAAATATTTGCAGAAGATGTAGAAAATACTGTAAATATTGAAGGAGAAGAATTTGAACTTGAAGATGATAATAAATATGAAAGAGAAAAGGCACAAATCTCAGAGAAAATGAGAAGTTCTATTGAAAAGAAGATTGCTAGAAAGATTGCCTTAAGAGAAGTTGCTAAGAAGAGACAATTTGATAGAAAAACATCTAAGATTCATCGTAAATTAAAAAAGATTAATACCCAAATTGAAGGACTTCAAAAAAGACTTCATATTTATTCAAAAACACGCAAGTCACTTAAAATTAAAAGAACAAAATTAATTTCTCAGAAGAAAGCTGCTATTTTAAAGATTAAAGAACTTAGAACATCTATGCAAGCTAAAATTACAAAAATGGAAATGAAGGCTATGAAAAAAGGAAAGAAAATTAATCTTACTAAAAAGAGAGCTCTTCAATTAATCCAAAAGAATCAAGCAAGAAAGATTGTTCGTGAATTTACTATTAAAGAAAATAGAATTAAAAGACAATTGAAACAATTAGAAAGTAAGAAATCCATTATGAGAAGAAAGATTGTTCATTTACAAGGTATTGGTAAATATTTAAGAGCTAAATTGGCTAATGTATTAAAACAAAAACAAGAATATGCTAAGAAGATTCAAAATAAGAGAATTGAATTAGTTAAGAAAGCTATGAGATATGCTAAAGTCTTTGCTATGTTGA
>NW_001915133.1:6049-20368 GCF_000208925.1 Entamoeba histolytica HM-1:IMSS
GAGGCACGATCATTCAGAATTATTAAAAAACGATTCAATAAACAGAAGAAAGTATATATTAAGAATGAACATCTTTTGAAACATGTTAGACACCAATTAACTCGTTTAGAGAAGAAAATTGCTGTTGCAGAACAAAGACTTCCATTCCTTGCAGATAATGAAAAAGTAATTGCTAGAGGTGTTGTTGCTGCACTTGAAAAGATTAAGAGAAATGTCCAAAAGAAAATCAACGTCTTAGAAAATCAAAGAACAATTATTATGAAGAAGTATTTGGCATTGAACAAAGAATATCTCATTCAATTGAAAAAGAGAATGGAATCAGACAAGAAGAGAAAAGCTGAATTAATTGCTAAAAGACCAGAAACATTACGAGCTGCTTTATATGAATTAATTCCACATAAACAACAAAGAGCTGAAAGAAAATTAAATAGATTAGATAAAGAAGTAGAAAGTTTAGAAAAAAGAAGTCTTGAAGATGCACATAGAATGAAAGAAGCTATTAGAACACGTAAATTCTTACAAGATGCAGTCAAACCAAAAGTTGTTTGTACTGGAGGAATTATTAATTGCAGATATTGCCATAGTCTTGGAAGAATAATCAAAGTTTCATTAAGAAATAGGGAAGAAGATCGTATAATTTTAGAAAGACTTCATCATAGATGCAATAAAGAATTACCAGAAAACCAAGCTAGATGTATTGATGTTGCTATGAGATTAACTGAAGTTGCTGTTAAAGTGTTTGACCCAGTTAAATTTAAAGTTGCATCTGCTTGCAAGAAGATTGGAGTTTGTGGCATTTAAAACAATTTAATTCAAAACGGTTTATTGTTGTTGTTTTTTATTTGTTTAAGAAAGATAAAATAAAATTTTGTTAAAAATAATAGTAAATTTATAATAAATTATATTATAAAGTTATAAAAAGTATTGTGGAAGGAAAAGAAATTTATAGAATTTAATGAACTTTAATTTTTTTACAAACTGGGACATAATATGAATAATATTCAAATCCCATTTTTCTCTTTACAATTGATTCACTCTACAGCTATGAAAAGTGACATATTAGAGAGTTATTTTACTTCATTTCATAGAACATTTTTAGAAAGAACACAAACTCGAAATACCACATTTTATGAACTAACCAATGAAAATGAAGATAAAGGAAATTTAAATATATCAAGACGGTTTGGCTCATTCAAAACATTACACCTTACTGTTACTAGCAATAATAATCCGTTATTTTTATTTGATGAAAATCAAATTATAAATGAAGATAAAGTACTACAAATTAGACCACCAATTAATGATGCTTCATGTATAACTTACTGGAATTCAATCTATGGAGAGTATATAATTATTGGACAAACAACTGGGTTTATATCATTTGTTGATTTAAAAGAAGGAGGGGTAGTTAAAACAATTAGAATTGTAGCTTCAAGAATTTCTTCATTAAAAGTAGTCAAAACTACAATTGGGTATCAGTTGATAATCATTTCTGAACATGATAAACAACAAGAAATTACATTGTTATTACTCCAAAAACAAAATAAAAGTATTTTTGAAGTAAATTCAACTTTTATTCCAGTGGCAATTGGAGTGTTTGATTTAGTTTCAATGAATGAAAATGAAATTATTTGTTATTCTAAAGAAAACAATGAAATTGATACTTTTACAATTGACACAGACCGTTATGTTCACTCATACACTTTTGACCTTAAAGGTATTAAAAATGATATTGTTGGTATATTCCATACAAATGAAACAATTATTTTATTAGTAATAAAAGTTATTAGTAGATGTAAAGTATTAAACGTAGAAATCTATTCAACTTATTCATTTATTTCACATAACCCATTACTTATTCAAACAATTGAAATACCTGTTTGTTTATCTTTATTATTATATAATAAAATATTTTATTTAATGGTATATAGTATGAATATGTTATTGGAATTTATCCAAATAAGTCTATATCAAGTCATATTAAATACAATGGTTTAGAAACATTAAAATATTTAGATGGAATATTTATTTGTACAAAATATTCTGTTTATAGAATTGACCCAATGATGTCTCTTAATGAAATATTAGAAACAGAATTTTTGAGACGTCCAGTTGAACGATGGAAAGATTTAATTCCAATAATCAAATCATTTTCTATTCCAACATCTTTCTTCATCTATTTATCAAATAAACTTCCTATTGAAAAAGCATATTATTTAATTGAACATCATCCAAAATTATATAAAAATTTATTCATTAGATTAGTGAAGGAAAATACAACTATAGAATATTGGGACAAATTAACAAATATACTTCTTCCATTGGCAGATGGTAATCCAAACATTTCAAGTGATTTATTAAATATATTCATTGCAAAAGCATATAAGTTTAATGAACATATAGATACTACTTTCATTGAATATATTTTAAATAATCAACACATTAATTTTAAACAAGCAGTTACTAAACTATATAAGGATAAAAGATATATTTCATATATTCTAAAAAAAAGTGATAGATATGCAGTTGAATTATATTGTAGTTATATTCATTCTTTATTAATAAAACCTACATTTGATTGGATTAATGAAGCAGTACAAAGAGATGTTAAAATTTCTATTCCAATTTGTTCAACACCACAATTATTAACTTCACTTTCTATTCATGACCAATTTCAATTATTAAAAAAAGCATTACAGAAAGAACCAAAATTTATTCTTGTTACTTCATTAAGAAATATCATTGATTCATTGAATGAAAGTGATTTATCTGATTGTCTTCAAATAGTTGAACCAGGAATGATGTATAATTGTATTTGTCTTGGAAATGATGGAATAGAAGATATATTAAAAAATATTAGAAGTATTATAATTATTAAACAAAATATCAACCATTTAAATAATGACTATGATAAATGTTATTCATTTTTTGATTCTTTGTTTAGTAAAACAAAAGCAAATTTCAATGAAGTTTATGAATATTTAATTCTTAAAGAATATTACTTTGCCTGTGCTGTTTGTTTAGTGATGTATAAACAACACCATTTAGCAATTGAACTTCTTCTAAAACACATGGAAGTGTTGCCAAGTAAAGAGGATGTTCTGCAGTTAGTTATGAAACTTTCATTAGAGATAGAAAATAAAGAATACCAAATTGATCTTTTTGATAAATTCCTTCGTTTGTCTGTAGAATTAGATATTAGTTCTAAGGTGTTCAATCAAATTCTAAAAGATCAATTTAAAGCAAATTCTTCTTTTGTGGTAAAATATTTTTTAGATGTTACTTTTAAAGAGCCAACCGACCCAGCATATGAACCACTATTATATAAAATAGAACCATCAATTCTTTCAAAATTTGAACAAATTAAATATAGAAATAAAAATACTATTCTTGAAGATGGCAAAGTACTTCAATTACAACTTTTATCTTCACTAAATAAATCTATAGATTTTTCCGTTCAAACAACTGTCAAGCTATTAGGAGAACATGAACATTTTGTTGTGTGGTGTCCAAAACAACATTCTTTTGATTTAGAAACTTTAGAAGAAATAATTAAAGAGTTTCAATTAAAATATTCAACAAATAAAGTAGTAAAAGAGTTAATTGACCTTTATCACCATTTTAAAACAAATGATAATAAAGGAAAATTAATTTGTCCTTTCTGTTTGAAGCACACTTTAACAAAATAAATTTATTAATTTATATCTTTCATTTCTATTTATTTTTTTTTTTTGATTTATTAAAACCAAAAACTCATTTATTCAAACACAATCGATTAAAAAATTAAAATTCTTCTTTATAGTTCATTTTTTTAAGTCAAAATAAGAAGTACTTAAACGATGTTGAACACTTCTAGCAACTTCTTCCAAATCAACTACTTCTGCTTCTTTTTCATTTAATTGTTCTAAATAATTTTGGTTTATTAATTCTAGTTGTTCTTTTAAACGCGTTAAATTTTCATTGCTTCTTACTAATTCATCAATTCTTTCTTTTGCCTCCCGTAACCTTTCTTCTAATACTGTTTTCTCTCCTTGAAGAGCAGCTACAGATGGATTATTTCGAATTAACTCTTTGTAAGCTTTAACATCAGCCTGCATTCGTTTATATTCAAAATTCTCTGAATCTGGAAGAACCTTTCGTTTAAGATTGTCTCTTTCTGTTTTCAATGCTTCATTCTCTAACTTTAATTTTTCATTTTCTATTTTCAATTGATCAACAGATAATTCTAACTCTATTGGACGAATTTTCATTTTAATGTTCTTAGTGTTTCTTGCAAAATTTAAAGTTCCCCATGTCTCTACTGCATTAGAAATACTACTAGAAATTGTTGCAATAAAACAGATCCTTTCACTCTGAAGCATTGAATTTTTTAAAATACTTGTTAATTTACAATCTCTGAATGGGATGTGTTGTTCTTTTGCAACTAGACTTCTAATTACCCTTCCTAATGCAGTTAAAGTTTTATTAATATTTCCTGCTTCTAATTTCCCAGTCCCAATTACACCTGATCGTTCAATACGTTCTGAACCAGCTAGGTCAACAAAAACCAACGTTCCTTTTCCAACCCTAATTATTGTAATACAATGAGACCGAGAAGATTGTGAATTCATCTTTGTTGAACTAGTTTTTCTGAATGCATACCCATTAATTGTATGAGTTAATGCTTCTTCCCATTGTCGGACACTAATTTCTAGTAGTCCACTAAAAATAACAGCTCCACTTATATCAGCTTTAACTTCACATTTTTTTCCTTCATTCATGAGGTCGTAGAAAGAATCATTATATATTTCAAACATTGATAAACTGACTGATGCTGTTTTTGATTTCTTTTGGAACAATAACTCTAAACACCGAGGGACTAAACCAGGTTGAGTAATTTTTCTTTCTTTTGCAACATAATTACCTAACCATTATTTATTGACTCTTTATAATCAAATATTAAAAAATAAACAAACCGAATACAGTGTATGTTTTACCACTTCCTGTTTGTCCATAAGCAAATAATGTCGCATTGTTTCCATTTAGACAACAAGAGACTAATGAATTTCCAACACGTTGAAACATATCTTTTTGAGGAGAAGTTTCGTTTTTAACAAAATCAAAAAAACATTCTTCATTTGGAGAGTTCATTGTTACTGACTCTTTTTCTTCATCAACAGAACAACACCTTTCTGCAACTTCTGTTTTGAAACAAGGTCTAACACGAACTCCAACCTCAATTATTTGATTCATTACTCCTTTTTTCTCTTTTTCAGTTACTAGTTTTATTAATTCTTATTTTTTATTTTTTTCATTTTTAGAATTAATGATTTATTTTCTATTTCTAACAAACACAGGTAAGACTCACCTTGATAAAATACTTTATTATTGAACATTACTTTCTTTCTTAGTTATTTTCTCTTATGTATTAGTTTCTTTTCATTATAAAAATAGTCTCCTCATTTAATGAAAAGTATAAAAATAGTTAAGAAGTAGAAAAGAAATGGTTAATTGAGAGATTTCAATCCTTTAGAACATTGTAAAGACATTCCTTCCAATGTAAGAATCATTTGAGGAATTTCTTTTAAATCAACTTTTTCAATCCTTACAGAAGAAACATATAAACATTTTTGTTTATGGTCAATGTGTCCAGTAAATAATTTGTTCTTCATTGCTGAAATAATGATATTATCAACTTCTGAGATACTCTTACAGTCTAACTTCTTTAACAAAATGTCATAAAACAATACCTTCTTTTCATTTACCATTTGAAGAAGTATTTGTTCCTTTTCACTATTCATACGTCTAATGCTCTTTTTTAAGTTTATTTTCTTTGTTTTTAAGTTTTTCTCTGATTTTTGAGGTTTAACAAAATGTTATATAAAACAACGATTTAGTTAATTTTCTTTAGTAAAGAGTCTTGTTGTTTCTTCAAATCTGATAAGTAATTTTCAAAAGCAAACATGACATAGACATGAGCCATTGTGATTGGGATATAAGTGAGAATAATGATTGAGGCGATAGTAGGAACACAGAAAAGAATTGACACATCTTTATAAAAGTAATAAATGAGATAAAATACTGGTCCTACAGAGAAAAGAAGAGAACTTATTTTACCAAGTTTGTATAAGGAAGGACGCCAATGTAAAGAGATGAAAGGAATGATAGATGATGCTCCAATACAAATTGCTAAGACAATTGCAAGTGGTTGATTTGCAAAAATCATTAAACTGAGAATACACATAGACGGTAATCCACTTAACCCATCTAATATTCGAAGTTGTGCTAATGATTGACGACAACATTTTGAAAAGACAATTGAAATACAAATAGGTAAAATAGCCATACTAATAAGATATATTTGTTGAGGAAGAGTGAATTGATTGAAACGAATAGTATCTTCAATAGAAATGATATTCCAACCAAATAAATATAAATAAAAAACAAAAGAAATAATAGAAAAGGTGATAAATAAACCCCAAATCTTTAGAGTCGTGATATTTGATATTTCTAATTTATCAGATAAATGAAGATCAGAAACAATGATTAATTCATTTGTAACTTGGTCTTTTGGTTTAAAGACATAATACACCAATTGAGGGAAAATACTAAGAAGTAATCCACTAATAACACTTAAAGCAAAAAGGATAGTTAGTATTATTGAAACACTGAAATTTATGTAATGTTTAGTATCTAATAATATATAAAAATACGTAGAATATTGAAGTTGTTGATATAAGTTATTAAATGACTTTAATAAAGAAGTTGTACTTGTTATAAAATCTACATTTCTAAAACTGTATTTTAATTGTGTTATATTTGATTGTGTTTGAATAAGAAGCATATCAGTATTATGTAATGGTCCTTCTACACTATCACAATATCTAATTAAACTTGAATGTAATAACATTTGTTCTATAGATGAATTAACATATTTAGAAGTAATAGATATTTCAACGGTATTACTAAATATTCTTTCAATATTTTTTATATAAGAGTTAACCATATCTTGATTAGACATAAAAGGATATGTACCAACAACTAATGATATCTTTGTTGGTCCAGCAACCATTGGCTGAATATCAAATTCAAATCCAGAAATAATTCTACCACATAATGGTTGTTGTTGATATTCATTAAAGAAATCATTAACACCAATATGAGTTGAATCATCAAGAAAGAGGAACATATAATTTCTTCCAAGAAATTCTTGTAATGAAAGCTTCTCAGCAATAGAAAACAAAGTTCCAAGAGTATTTAACATATTGGTAACATTAGAATTTAATGGTGATGAATTATTTTGAGAATATCTTCCCATTAATAAAATACAATTTCTATCATCAGTTCTTCTTGGTCTTAACACAGCAGTGATACCATGGGAATTATATTTATCATGATAATCATGAACTTCAAATCCAAGTCGAGACATAGTTAACTTAATAACATCATCTCTTTTCTCTTCTGGTTGTTGAAGGAAAAGAGCATAATCTTTTATTCCTAAATAAGTCTCATTTCCAGACGAAGTAAAGATTTGACCAGAATGAAGATTGTTATCATCAACAAATGTAGTTTGTGAAACAACGTCTAAATTATCTAACATTATCAATGCACCAATAAAAACAACAACAACAAAAAGTGCTGCCCGTTTTCTAGTAAAGAAAGATACTGGGTCACTTGAAAGATCCATTTAATATATATTTAAGAGTTTTTTTCATGAAATGAATCTAGTAATATAAAAAACTATCAAACTATCATAAACAATTTTATTTTCAACACAAAATGAATAACATAATTTTTTGAGGAAAAATGGTATTTTTTATGATAAAAGAATAATAAACCCTAGAAATTAATAATACCTGATAAATCATATTGAATATGGAGGAAAAACGACCCCATAAAGTCGCGAAGGCTGGAGTCAGTGCACAGAAGAAGAAAGACAAAAAATTAGCAAAGATGACTGAAGGAGAAAAAAAGAAAGCACAAAGAAATAATCCAAAAGCATTTGTTGCACAAACAAGAGTTGCTGCTAAACAACATTATCAATATACTCAAACAAGAATACAAGAAAAGTTACATGTTCCTATTATGGATCGTAGTGTTGAAGATCCACCACCTACAGTTATTGTTGTTTGTGGACCTCCAGGATGTGGTAAAACAACATTTATTCAAGCATTAGTAAAGACTTATACAAAACAAAATTTAAAAGATGTCAATGGACCTATTACTCTTATTACAGGAAAACATCATAGAATTACTCTTATTGAATGTCCTAATGATTTAAATGGAATGTTGGATTGTGCAAAAATAGCAGATGTAGCAGTAATGTTAATAGATGCAAGTTATGGATTTGAAATGAATACATTTGAATTCATTGGAATGTTACAGGCACAAGGATTTCCAAAAGTAATTGGATGTTTAACTCATTTAGATAAAGTAAAGAATAATAAATTAGCAAAAAAAGCAAAAAAAACTTTAAAAAAAAGATTTTGGAGAGAAACTTATGCTGGAGCAAAATTATTTAATCTTAGTGGTATTACTCATGGAAGTTATCCAAAAACTGAAATTAAAATTATCGCTAGACATCTTGCTGTTATTAAAACAAGACCTATTATTTGGAGAAGTAATCATAGTTATTTAGTTGCTGATCGTGTTGAAGATTTAACTGAACCTCAAGATATTGCAGAAGACCCTGATGTAGATAGAACGGTTGCTTTATATGGTTATGTTCGTGGTACTAACATGAGACCTAATGCTAAGGTATGTATTCCTGGACTTGGAGACTATAGAATTAAAGAGATAGAACAACAGCCTGATCCATGTCCTTTTGGTGATGAAGCTAAACGACTCAAAGCAAGGACACAAACTGTTTTTGCTCCAATGTGTGATGTAGGTGGTATGAGATATGACAAAGATGCTGTTTATGTTACTATGCCAACTTCATTACAAAATGAAAGAGAAGATCAAAGCACTGTTCAAGAATTAGTACAGTCAGCTGGTGGAATTACTGCACAACTAAATCAAAGTATTAACATTATTGATGGAAAGGCAAGAAGGCCTGTTGAATTTAAAGATGAGATTGAAGAAGGGGATGATTCTAATGATAATGAGGATGATGAAGAGAAAAATGATATGAGCGAAGAAAATGAAGAAGAAATTCCTACAGAAAAAATGGAAGAAGAAAAAGAAGAGGCTGGAGAAATTGAATATGCTGAAGAAGGGTTGGACGCTGAAGACGAAAAAAAGAAATGGGGAATGATAAAATTAAAAAAAAGAAGAGATTTAATGAAAGAAATTTATGAAGAAGTTTCAGTTAAAGAAGAAGAAAGTGATGACGATGATGATTTACTTAGACCTGTAGCAGAACATAGTAATAACGAATTAGACTTAGAAGATAATAGTAAGGTGTATTGGGAAGATAATGTATTAGATAGTTTAATAAAGAATGAAGTAGATGAAAATATTGCAAAACACTTTGTTAGTAAGTCTATGAGGATAGTTGATGATATGATAGTTGATATGGATGTTAAAGAAGAAATGAGCGAAGATGATGATCATTTAGATGATTTAATTAAAATTGAAAATGGTGAAGTTAAAATTCAAGAAGAAAAAAAGAAAAAAATATCTAAAGAGAAGAAAGAACAACAAGAAGGTGAAGAAGAAACAAATACTAATCCATTCTGGGATCATGAAGAAACGTATATGCAAAAAGTTCAAAAACAAATGCAAGAACAAAATAAAATGAATCATGAAGCATTTGCTGAATTAGACAGTGCTACAAGAATTCAAGTTGAAGGTGCAATTGCAGGAACATATGTTAGAATTGTAATAGAAAATGTTCCTGCTGGGTTTATTAGACAATTTAATCCAAAGAGAATTTTATTAGTTGGAGGTGTTTTAAGATCAGAAGAACAATTAACAGTAATGCAAGCATTAGTTCTAAAACATAGATGGTTCCCTAAGTTAGTTAAATCAAAAGAACCTATTGTTGTTAGTGTAGGATGGAGAAGATACCAAACAATTGCAACTTTTTCAATGGAAGATCTTAAAGGAAAACAAAGGATGTTAAAATACACACCAAAAGGAGTATTTTGTTTAATGACTTTTTATGGTCCAGCATGCCCAAGTAATTCAGGTATTATTGCTTTTGAAACTGGAGAAGAGACTCCATATTATCGACCATGTCTAACAGGAAATATCTCTAATGTAGATAAAGCATGTGAAATTTATAAAAAATTAAAATTAGTTGGACAACCAAAAGAAATTAAAAAGAACACATCCTTTATTAAAGGAATGTTTAATAGTAGAATTGAAGTCTCTAAATTTATTGGAGCAAAATTACAAACTGTAAGTGGTATTCGAGGTCAAATAAAAAAAGCAGTTCCTAAAGATCCAGGTGTTTTTAGAGCGACATTTGAAAGTAAATTAGTACCAAGTGATATTGTATTCTTAAAGGGTTGGATACCTGTCAAAATAAATAAGTTCTACAACCCAATGACTGATTTGACAGGATATGAATGGGACAGAATGAGATTATCAAGAGAACTTAGAAAAGATCATAATTTAGAATTACCTAAAACTAAAGACTCTTCAAAATATAAACAATCATCCAAACCAAAACTTAATGAAAATCATGAACAAAAATTGGAAAGACTTGAAAGAGAAAAAAAGAAGTTATTTGAAGAAGCAGAAAATTCATATCACGTTACTAAGAAAATTATGAGATCCTTACCATTTGAAGAACAACTAAAAATTATGGAAGAAGGACCAAAACTTAAGAAATATGAACCGAAGAAAGCAAATTGATTGTTTTGAATTGTGTTATTTTGTTTTTCACAGGAGAAATAAAACAGAAATTAATTTTTGTTCTTTTCACTTTTGATTTGATTCTTTTTTAATGCAAATATATAACAAATTCTATTATCTTTGCTGTTAAAAATTGTTTTTGAGTCTTGTAAAGAAACAAATATAAACATTCAAAACATACAAGAAAGTGAACATTAATCATTAAATACAATAACAAAAGAATAAAGTGTTGATATTGTTAGTGAATTAAAATACTATTTAAATGTATATGTTTATGAATATACATTAAAGAGTATGATACATCATAATCCTTTTTCAATTATGGTAATAAGTGAATATTGATAAACAACTCAATCAAATAAATACACAAACCATAAATATGTATAAATTTTATTCTCAAATTAAAAGCTTTATTATTTTAATAAGATATTTTCATTTAAAACTTATTGTTAATGAAGAATTTAACAAACCAAATGCTGAATTAACCATTTTCAATTAGTTTCTTACCTTTTCAATGACAATTTATAATAATAAGAAAATATACGTAATCAAAAGAAATAGTGTTGGTGGTTTTTCAATTAATGAAAAAAAGAAATGGTTGATAGTCAGAATATTGCAACTAAAACAATAAATGGGGAAGTTAGAAGTTCAATTGAATATTATTCATAACTTTGGAAAAAAACTGTATGAGAATGAAATGTTCACATACATAATTTACAGGTGATAAATTAATAATAACATTTGGACTATTAGATGGTTAACCATTATCAATTGAATATTTAAACCAACCATTGACTATTATATAGGAAAACGCAGAAACATAACAATTGATTATAATATAGTTAATGAAACATGTTCAAACAGAGAAATCAATGTATTATTAAAATAATACAGAGAAAGGCAATAAGACAAAACTTAAGAATATAATATTTTCAAGAGTTAAATGAAATATTAACATTCAAAATAAAAAGAATGAACACCATTAATACTGTTATTATAAATAAGATTTTACTTAATATAAAAACACCGAAGACATTCATGACAAATACTTTCATGTGAAAAAAAAAACAATGAGAGAGGTATTGTTCTCTGAATAAATAAACGCTTATATTGTTTATTTGATTCAAATGATTATACAATTAAACTCATATTAACAAAATTGGAGATTATTCAATATAACTTTCACAAACAGTTGAGAAAATAATATCACCATATGATAATGTCAATTTGACTGAATAAGTTAGAATATTTGAATTTACAAAAGAGAGAATGAAAGTGGATTATAACACAGTTTTGTTGGTAAACACTCAATGAATAAAGAGAATGACACATAAAAATAAAATACTTTGAGAATGATATATAAATCAGAGTATTATTAAACATGGTTGTGTTGATTATGAAGTTACACACTAATCAATTTTGATTTGAAAAACAAAGAAATTAATGAGTAACAAAAGAAAACAACAAAATAGTTTATTATACATATTAAGTTGATATTTATCATGTTTACTTGTTAAAAAGTTGAGTAAAAGAATTTGAAGATGTTGTTCTTGTTTGATTTAACAATTATTATAACGGTAAATATGAAGAACTTGAAGTTAGACTATCATTGTCAGCCAATAACATGACATATGCATGTATGAACTTCACAAGTCATTAAAACAGTATGGGTATAATCTTTGAATAACTTATTTAAAGTATATAAATCAGAATATGATAAAACCATTCTAAAGAAGTTCTAATAGATATGATTGATGAAAGATTGAATATTTCTCAATTTGATATAACAAAGAGGTGGTTAGAGACTTTGAAGAAGAAACAAAGAAGGTGGTAGAAAAATATCAAACAACATGTAATTTTAAGAATAACATATAAATTAAAATAGAGTAAATGTAATAAAGAAATTAAAATAGAAAATGAAGGCAACGGAAAAAAGCAAATAATTGAAAAAGAAGAGAATGAACGATATAAAAGAATAAAAAGAAAGTAAAAAGTAGAAGAAGATGAAGAAAGAATAAAAGTAGAAAAGGAGAGAATATAAAACGAAAGAAGATAAAGTGTAATAAAACAAAAGAGATGATAAAAGAAGAAAAGAATGAAAAAAATAAAGGATGCAAATTTTATTGAAACAAATAAAAAAAGTGCAAAATTTAATGATGCAAAAATTAATGATGCAAAATATTTAGCAACATATTTATTGATGCAAAATATTTTGAAATAAAAATAATTCATCATTTGATATTATTATTATATTTGATAATAAATTATATTATATATTAAATACATCATATTTCTTTATTATTTATATTTCTTTTCTTTTTATTATTTCATATATTCAATCATTCATTTATTATTTATATTTCATTTATTAAATAAAATGAAATGAAATTGTAAAATATCAATTAAATATTCTTGAATATTAATTTATTATTTAATAATTGAAATAATAAATAATAATAATAATGTAACAATAATGATATATTCAATATATTCTTTATTTGATTTGTTCAATATTAGATTATTCTATTTCATTATCTTCATTATTTCATATTCATTCATTATTTTATTTCATTCATTATTTATTTTAAAATCAAATAAACAATAATATTGATATTCATTCATCATATTAATTTAATATAATAAATATACACAACATTTCAGAATAAATAATGAATAATTAAGAATGAAAATATTGATTTATTTAATATTTTGTTCAACATAAAATCAATAAAACATATATTTTGATAATACACAAATGAAATAATAAAGAAATATACAATACTCAAGAATTAATAAAAAAGAAATAAAAAGAATGAATAAATGAAAACAATATTGATAAATAATACAAGAAACAAAAATAAACAACAACGAAAAAAAGAAATAATAGAAAAGGAATATAAATATATAAAAGAATAAAAAGAAAGTCGAAGAAGAATATAAAAATAATAAATCACAAAGATGTAATAAAATATGAAAAGAAGAAATAAAAAGTGTATTTTTATTGTAAAAATTAGAAATATTCAATAAAAGTGTCTAATTTAATGATTCAAAATAATTAATATTGTTTTATTGAAAAAAAATATTTTACTCTTTTTTATGTTTATTATTTATATGTATAATTTAAACATGATGTTTATTATATAATCAATCATAAGTGTTATGTTATTATAAGATATAATAAGTGATAAAATATAAATGAAAATGATATGAATATATGACATAGATTGAATAAAGAAAAAACCAAAGAATAATAAGAATAAATGATAAATAAAACGAGAAATGATAATCAATGATATAATAATAAAATCAAAAGATAAAATATAAAATTAATATTAATATAAAACAAAAGAGAATAAATATAAATTGAAAATAGATATAAATGATAAGAATATAAAAGATGAAAAGATGAATAAACAAATACATCTAAATATAAAAGAATAACAATAAGAAAATCTAAATAATATAAACATAAAAAACATAAAATAAGAAGAATATAATAATATATAGATAATAAGAAGAATACAATGATATAAATAA
>NW_001915132.1:0-5365 GCF_000208925.1 Entamoeba histolytica HM-1:IMSS
AATTAAAAGAAAAATAAACAGAATAACAGAGGAAGAAATAATAAAACATCAATGGAAAGATAATGAGTTAAAAGAAATAATATCAAAAATGAACAAGAAAGAAGAAATAGAAGAAGAGGAGGTAATGAAAATATTTAAAGAAGAAGAAATGAAAGAACAAGAAGATGTACAATTTATTAACTATTATTACAATAAGAAGAAAGTACATCAAATAATTAATATTATTAATAAAAATGAAATATTAATAAATACATTAGATGATTACTATCATTATATTAAAACGGTAGCTTCCACTATTAACATAATTAATAAAAATAAACAAGAAAGAAATGGAAAGAAAAGTATAGAAAGAATATTACAATCAAAAATATGTAGATTGAGAGATTTACTCCATAATAAACAATATATGAAATTAAAAAGAATATTACATATTAAGAAAAATGATATATCATATTAAAATAAAAACAAATGAACAAATAAAATATTATAAATACATCCGAAAGATGAAAATAATTGAAATAGAAGCAAGAAAGAATAATTTGAAAAGAATAAGATGGAAATATAAAATGATGAAATATGGAAAAGACAACATCTAAATAAATCTAAAGAAGATGAATATCCAGATAATATCTCCACTATTAATTTCTGGAAATGAATCTATGAAACTAATACTAATATAGATTTCCTGAATATTAATTTATATGAAGTATTAAATGAAAATAGAATTAATGATAAAATGTCTATAATCACTCCAAATGAATTAGATTGTGCTATTAAATTTATTGATAATTTAAAATTAAATTGAAAATGATAAAATACAATGATTCTTGATTAAATATTTAGAACAACCAAAGAAATATTTATTAAAATTATTTAATGAATGGTTAAACAATCCTAATGAAATACCTCTCCATTTTATTCAAGGAAGAACAATATTGATATATAAAAAATGAGATAAATTAGACACACAGAATTACAACACAATAACGTGTTTAAATTGTCTGTTAAAAATATATCCATCAATATTAAAAATGAAAATAGAAAATCAATTGATGCTGAGTCCAATTGAAAAACAACTTTCATTAAATCAATTTTGATGTAAGAAATATACATATGCATCAAAAGAAGGATTATTATACAACACTATAATCCAACAATTATTATTAAAGACTAAATGGAAGTGGGTAGAAACATATTATGACGTCTCCAAAGCATATGATAGTATTAACCACCAATGGATTAAACAATGTTTAATTTATTTTAATATCCCACTAGTAGTAATTAATAGTATATTATATATATTAAATAATACATATCTTAATTTGTATTACAATCAAGAAAGTGTGGGTATGATTAATGTAGAAAAAGGAATAATACAAGGTGATAAGTTTATCTCCACTTTTATTTGTATTATCTATTGACATACTATCTAAACAATTAGATAAACAAATAAGCAAATTAAATATTAAAATGAATTGAGAAGAAAAACAAGTCAAGTTAAATCACATATTGTATATGGATGATTTAAAGATAATGAATAATAGCCTCGAAGAAATGGAAAAAGCACACAAATTAACTAAAGAAATATTTAATGCAATAGGATTAAAAATTAATGTAGAAAAGAGTGGGATAATGACTAATATTAATAGTCAAATAAATGGTGAATTAGCTGAATTACCAAGAGTAACTAATGATAATCCTTATAAATATCTTGGTATTGAAATATGAGATAAAGTAAATATCAACAAATATTGTACAAGAATATTAAATGATGTATCTTCTATTCTATCATCATTAAATACTATGAAATACAGCAGCCTCAATACAATAAGAAAGATTAATAGTGATATAATCTCCAAATTAAGATATGGATTTAGTATTGTCAAATATAAACTAGGAGAATTGGAGAAGATAGATAAACAAATAAGAAATTCATTAATTCACCTCCAATTATACAGTAGAAATATTCCCAAAAGTAGATTATATGTTAAAATAAATGAATTGGGATTAATGTCAACAAGAGATGAATGTGGTAAAGAATTAATAAGAATATATTTAAAATATAAGTGGAGATCAAACACAGAAATAGGAGAAATGATAGAAGCAATAAAAGAAAATCCAAATGGAATAATTAAAAGAATGAAGAAAGCATTTTGTAAGAAGATTAATTTTAATGAATTAATGGAGATAATAGAAATAAATGAAAGAAAGCACAATGTAAAGGAAATATTTGAATGGGTAAATAATGAATTAAATGATATTTAAGTGAATGGAAAGAAAAGAAATGTGGTGAATATATAAGATGTGCAAATGGCACTTTCAATGATAAGAAATTAACAGTAGCAACATGGAGGTCATTAAACATAAAAAGAAATGCATTCCTCCAAATAGTAAAAATGCAAGAATGAGTAAGTATGACAGGAAGTATTAAATCAAAAATACTCCAAAATGATGCTTTAAAATATTGTAAACATTGTCCTAACACAATTGCATCTATTAGTCATATATTGTTAGGATGTCCTGTAATGAAAAAGAATCAAATATTAAAACATGATTATGTATGTAAACAACTATCAAAACATTTATTAATTACACATTTTAATGAATTTGATGCAATTGACTTTAATAATCCTCCTAAATGTATTAATAATGATAAAATGGTCATAACTTACAATAAAGATTTATTGGTTAATGACAATTCATTCCATACTAGAAGACAAGATATATAATATCAAAATATTACAGAAAAGAAAGGATATATTATAGATGTTGCTATATATCAAGATAATAATTTAGAATTAAATTATATTCACAAAATAAATAAATACAAAGAATTACAAGAGAAAATAAGAAATAATAGAGAATTAATATATGTAGAAATAATACCTGTTATATTATCAATAAATGGATTAATACATAAAGAGTCAGTAAGAAGAATAAAATCACTGAAATTACAATTAGACTTTTCCAAAATCCTACAAACAATTATTATCAAAAATATGAAAGACTTAATGTTTTACACATTCAATTCTGGCAGCACATTAGAAGCAGAACAATCTAATGCAAGCATGCTAGAAATGAACTCTATTACACCAATAGAGCATAATGAAGAAACTGAAATAATCACTTCTCAATAATCATAAAATCCAATTGAGGATATATCTAATAATTGACCTTTTTTTCTTTTATTTATTATTCTTGCGATTTTACATCTGTCATTCATTTCTTTATTTGTGTTTTTGTTTTTAATTTCTTCTTCTATAGACTTAATGTCTTTTTCATCTCAATCTTTTGTTTTTTCTTTAAACTCTTCTTTCGTCTTTTCAATTATCTTTTTCTTTTTGATTGAATATACTTCTTGAAAGATATCATACCATCTTTTCCTTTTACCTTCATATTTTTTAAGTATTTCTTCGTATTCTCCTTCATTCCATTCATTTGTTATTCTTTTTATTCTTTCTTGTATCTCATTTATTGTTAGCCATTTATATTTGTTATTTGTATAATCTTTATTATTATTGTATTTATCTTGTTTCTTATTTGTTTTTCTTTGTGTCTTTCGTCTTCTAAACCCTTTTTCTTTGGTATATCATTTACCTTTATTATTATAATTGTTATGCCATTTGTTGTTATTTTCATTCATTCTTTTATTGTATGATGTTGGATTTCTATGTCTTGTTTGCTTTTCTTTATAATACACATTGATAGTACATAATAACCATGACATAAAAATTTGTTGTATTTACTGCATTGGAAAAGTATGCTAATATGATAATTAAATTTAATAAATAAAACAAGTATATTCAATTAGAAGAATAAAAATATGATGGTAACACAAAGAATAATAAATATGCTTGATGTACCATCAAGATTCCTTTTATTAATATCATCATCTGTTTTACTTTCTGAACTATCAGAAGTACTTGCTGTTTTATTATCTATTTCTTGATTTCCATCTTTTTGATTATTCTTCTTTTCATCTTCTGGTGTGTTGTTTGGTTGCTGGTTATTTTGGTTGGTGTTATCTGGTTTATTACTATCATTATCTTTTTTACTTTTTTCATCTTCTGGTTGATTTTTCCCTTCTTGTGGTTGATGAGGTTGTTCTTGGTTTTGTGTTTTCTCGTCTTTTTCATGTTTCTCTTTTTGTGATGGGGTTTCTTCTTGGATTCGTGGTGGTACTAACCCACCTTGTTGTTGTCCTTGTTCAGTTTGAGTTCCTTCGGTTTTGGGATTATTTGATAGTGAATGTTCCTCGTCTTGTGATGGTTTTTCTTCACCTGTATTTTTTTGTTGTCCTTCGGCTTGATCACTTGTGTTTTTCTCATTTTCATCAGCTCCTTTTTGTTGTGAAGAACTTTCTCCTTTCTGTTGTGTTGGTACATTGTCTCCTTCCTGTAGTTGTGATGTTTTTGGTATTTGTGGTTCTTTTTGTTCGTCTTGGTGTGGTTGGTTTTGTGTATTTTCTTCATGTGTTGGAGGTATTTCCAAAGGCTTAGCTTCTTTTTCTGGTGGGGGTTGCTTCGATTCTGTTGGTGTTGATATTTTTGATGACAGTTTTTTTGAGTTTTCTGAAACTGTTTTTTGTTCTTCTGTTTCATTTGGTGTTGATGTAGCTGGCGTTTCTTCCTTTTCTTTTGTTGGTTCTTTTACTGATGGTACTGTTTCAGATTCACTTTTTAATTCTGCTTTATATAAATTGTACATTATTTTATGTTTATTTGAATATATTTGTGTGTGTATTACTTTTGTATTATTAATACTCTCTATTGCATTAGTAATTACAATAATCAATAGAAATATAAACATTGAATGAAATGTATGTAAGTTCTTCCCTTTAAATATACTCTCTTCCTTTTCTATTATTATCTTTTATTTGCATTTTATTTCTTAATGATTCAATTATTTATTTTTCTTCATTTCATCATATTGTTGTATTGTTGTATTTTGAACTTCAATAATAAATAGAATGAAATGAAATATTAAATTAAAATTTAATTCATTTTTGTAGTTTAATCAACAAAATTAAATAAACATTAAATTTAATAAAATAAATCATAAACAATAACAACAATGAAAAAATGAATAATAATTTCAATTCATAATTCAAATCATTATCATTTCAGTTCATTTTCTGGTACGAAAATTAACAAAGAAAAAATGCATCTAAATAATTTACAAAAAAGAAAAAAGATGAAAAATAATTTGCATAATTAGAATATTCCATTTATTATATTTTGCTCCTAAAATAAATAAAAAATATGATAAATACAGAATATATAAATATTTATGTTTATATTTTATAATCATTTCTATTCATTTTGTATGAAATATTAATGAAATAGATTATTTGATTATTCATATT
>NW_001915132.1:5465-20616 GCF_000208925.1 Entamoeba histolytica HM-1:IMSS
TATTTATTTTTATATTTATTTCTCTGTTTATATTATTTATATCATTGTATTCTTCTTATTATCTATATATTATTATATTATTCTTATTTGATTATTTTTATGTTTATATTCTTTAGATTTTCTTATTGTTATTCTTTTCTATTTAAATGTATTTTATTATTTGAATATTCATCTTTATCATTTTTATATTATTATCATTTATATCTATTTTCATTTTATATTTATTCTCTTTTGATTTATATTAATATTGATTTTATCTTTTATATTTTGATTTTATTATTATATCATTGACTATCATTTCTATATTTATTTATCATTTCTTCTTATTATTCTTTTGTTTTTATATTCTATATCATATATTCATATCATTTTCATTTATATTTTATCACTTATTATATGTTATAATAACATAACACTTATGTTTGATTATATAATAAACATCATAATGAAGTTATACATATAAATAATAAACATAAAAAAGAGTAAAATATTTTTCATTAATAAAATAATATTAATTATTTTGAATCATTAAATTAGACACTTTTATTGAATATTTCTAATTTTTACATTAAAAAATACACTTTTTATTTCTTCTTTTCATATTTTATTACATCTTTTTGATTTATTATTTTTATATTCTTTCTTCTTCTACTTTCTTTTTATTCTTTGATATATTTATATTCTTTTTATATTATTTGTTTTTCGTTGTTTTTCTATTTCTTTCTTCTATTATTTATCAATTTTATATTCATTTATTCTTTTTATTTCTTTTTTATTAGTTCTTGAGTATTGTATATTTCTTTATTATTTCATTTGTGTATTATCAAAATATATGTTTTATTGAATGTATGTTGAATAAATTATAAAATATAATCAATATTTTCATTCTTAATTATTCATTATTTATTGTGAAATGTTGTGTATATTTATTATATTAAATGAATATGATGAATGAATATCAATATTATTGTTTATTTGATTTTAAAAAATAATAAATGAAATGAAATAATAAATAAATAATGAAGACAATGAAATGATAATAAAATAGAATAATCTAATATTGAACAAATCAAATAAAGAATATATTGAATATATCATTATTGTTACTTTATTATTTATTATTTCAATTATTAAATATTAATAAATTATTATTCATGAATATTTAATTGATTGATATTTTACAATTTCATTTTCATTTTATTTAATAAATGAAATATAAATAATAAATGAATGAATAATAATGTAATATATGAAATAATAAAAAGAAAAGAAAGATAAATAATAAAGAAATATGATGTATTTAATATATAATATAATTTATTATCAAATATAATAATATCAAATGATGATTTATTTTTATTTCAAAATATTTTGCATCATTAAATTTTGCGCTTTTTTTATTGCACTTTTTTATTTGTTTCAATAAAATTTGCATCCTTTATTTTTTTTCTTTCTTTTCTTCTTTTATCATCTCTTTTGTTTTATTACACTTTATCTTCTTTCTTTTTATATTCTCTCCTTTCTACTTTTATTCTTTCTTCATCTTCATCTACTTCTTACTTTCTTTTTATTCTTTTATATCATTCATTCTCTTCTTTTTCAATTATTCACTTTTTTTCGTTGCCCATTTAGTTTATATTAGTTTCATTCATTATTAAATTAATTACATCATACACATTTAGTTTAACTCATTTTCATTATTTGTATTTTATTTGTTTGTTTCATTATATTCTTTATTTCATTTCTTTATTTTCTCATATTCTCATTCTTTTTATTTATTTTTATTTCTTATTTTCAACTTCTTTGTTTTTATTAAATTAAACATTGATGAACTTAACTTATTTGATTTTTCTATTAATTCAAACAAATTTATTTCAAATAATCAAATATTTAATTAATATTATCATTTCTTCAATTACATCACAACACAATCTGATTGATTTATATTACGTTTGTTTTCTGTTATAGTTCTAGTACTAATTAATTTCCATTTACCTTCTATTTCTTCTCCATTATATTTAATTTTAATTTCTCTTCTGTATGTATTTATTTCATATGTTATACTATATTCTGTTTCTTTTATTATTTTACCTTTTTCTTCAAGATCCTTTTCCAATGCAGGAAATACAACAAATTTTAATGCCATGGCTATTGTGTAAAACCTTAGGGTCTTGTAAAGAAAAGCAAACAAGACATAGAAATATAAGGTCATACAACAAAAAAAGAAATGTCAATAGCAATAAATGGCATAACAATTATAATAATAAAGGTAAATGATATACCAAAGAAAAAGGGTTTAGAAGACGAAAGACACAAAGAAAAACAAATAAGAAACAAGATAAATACAATAATAATAAAGATTATACAAATAACAAATATAAATGGCTAACAATAAATGAGATACAAGAAAGAATAAAAAGAATAACAAATGAATGGAATGAAGGAGAATACGAAGAAATACTTAAAAAATATGAAGGTAAAAGGAAAAGATGGTATGATATCTTTCAAGAAGTATATTCAATCAAAAAGAAAAAGATAATTGAAAAGACGAAAGAAGAGTTTAAAGAAAAAACAAAAGATTGAGATGAAAAAGACATTAAGTCTATAGAAGAAGAAATTAAAAACAAAAACACAAATAAAGAAATGAATGACAGATGTAAAATCGCAAGAATAATAAATAACAAACAAAGTATAAAGAAAACACAAGAAGAAACAGAAAATAAAGAAGAAAAGATAGAAGAAGAAAAAGAAAAAGAAAAAGAAGAAATACTTGCACTGAAAAATCAAATTACTGAATTAAAAGAAAAACTTAAAGAATTAAGTATGAAAAGAATGGAAGAAGAACAAGCCATCTCAGAAGAAATGATGAGAAAAGCAAAAGAAATAGTTAGGAAAGAATTTGAAGAAGAAATTGCAGAAATGAAAATACAAATTAAAAAGATTCAAACGAATTATGAAGAAATGAAGAAAGAAAATGAAAAATTAGAAGAAGAAAACTTAAAACTACGAGGAAAAATAAACGAGATAGAAGGAAAGAAAATCACAGAAGTAAATAATAAAGAAGAAAAAATCCGAAGTATCCAAGCTAATAAAAAGAAGATTGAAAAAGAAAATGAAGAAATGAAAGAAGAAATTGAAAAGTTGAAAAAGAGAAACAAAACGCTAGAACAAAATGCAAACACATTAGAGAAGAAAATTGAAATGATAGAGGAAAATACTAAAGAATTAAAGAAAGAAATAAGAGATAAAGAAAAACAAATCTCTGAATATCAAGAAATTGCAATTAAAAACCAAGAAATTGCAGAAATAACAAGAGAAGAATTAGACAACACACAAAAAGAAAATGAGACACAAAAACAAATAATATCAAAACAACAAGATGATATTGAAAATTTTATCTCACAGAAGGAAATAGAGAAGAAGAAAACGATGACACTTGTGATAAATACACAACCAGTATTGAGGAAAGCATCATCAGGAACGATGGAGATGAACGAAACTACTCCTATGAAAAAGACAGTAGTGGAAATCGAAGAGAAAAGCACTGATTGTCAAAAAACAAGAGATGATAATCAGACAAGAAATACAACAAAATAAAGAAATAGAATTTTAATTGAAGTGTTGTATTGTTTTGCAATTAATTGATTAAATAAGAAATTATATAAGAAATTAAGATGGGAACAAATAGAAAGCATAATAAAAGTGACAAACATTAATGTAAATAGTGAAAAAGAATATATTAACTATATTAAAATATCACATAAAATAAAAGAAAACACTAAACGGTACATTAAAATGAAAGTAAATGATATAATAGAAGGAAGAGTAGAGTGTGATTCAATAATAAAAAACATCATAATAAAGAATAACTCTACAGAAATTGATGAAGAATACCTTAACACTCTCATCAATAAAGTGAAAGAAATGAAAATAGAAAAATGTTCAAACATTAATTACTACTGGAAAAGAAAAGAAGCTGACCAATTAATAATGGAAATTAATAATAGATTGGATAATATCAAGAAGCAGAATGCAGGATCTGCAAGATGATATGAAGAGGATTTCAATGGTTATGCACCTTTATCTCCAAAATAAAATAATAGGAGACAAATTTGATGAAATTAAAGAAATCCTAAAGAAAATAAATAGACTAGAAGATTTGGTCAAGGGAAGGAAATGGTACAGAATAAAGTGCATCATGAAATTAAATGAACATGATGAAGAAGGAATAAAAGTTAAAGCACTAGAAAGAATAAAGTACCTAAAATATATGATGACAATGATAAAAGAAAGAATTAAATTTAATAAAGATGAAAGGGTCAGAATCAATACAAATAAAATCATGTTTGATTCTAACAAGAAAATTAGAATAAGGAAGAAAGACCCAAAAAATGAAATATACCCAAATAACGATATTACTTTAGAATATTGGAAATCGTTATATGAAACACAGGTGATATTAAATAAAGAGAATTGGAAAATAAAACAAATCACCTCGTGGAATAAAAGATATAGAAATTATGATAGTGTCATTATAACATTAAATGAATTAAATGCAAGTATAATGAGAATAAGTAACTGGAAAGCACCAGGAATAGACACTATATATGGGTATTATTGGAAAAGGATGTCATCATCAAGAGAAGCCATTCTTAGTATCTTTAATGAATGGTTAAACTTCCCCGAAAACATCCCATTAGACATGGTAAGTGGAAGAACTTTATTAATCCACAAGGTGATAGGAACGACGTCACTAATTATCGTCCTATCAGTTGTACAAATGTAATTATGAAAGTATTTACCTCCATATTAAAAGAAAAGATACACAGAAGACTTAACATGAATTGTGAATCATTGAAAATCAGTAATAACCAATTGAGATGTAAGTTGCAATCTTTAGCTGCTAAAGAAGGAATAATTAATAGTTATATGATGAAGCAGCAGAAAGAAGAGAAATACCCAAAATATGATGAGTCATATTATGACATTAAGAAAGCATATGACACAGTAAACCACGAATGGGTAATTGAATCATTAAAATATTTTAATTATGAGTGTGTCATCATTGACATTATTGAAAGTATGATGACTAGATGGAAGATATTCATCGGCTATAAATTTAATGAATATCTAGGTAGTATTAAATTAAATAGAGGAATTTTACAAGGTGATTCCTTATCAAATCTACTCTTCATCATTCAGATGAATGTAATTTCTCAAATCATCGAAGAGAAATTCCCAAAATCAAATCACACATTATATATGGATGATTTGAGAATAATGACAGAAAGTAGTGAAGAAATGGGAATAATCCACAATGAAATTAATGAAATAATAAGTGGAATAGGGATGGAAATGAATGAGAAAAAATCAGGATTGGTATTAAAAAACATTAAAGAAATACCAAATTGAATGCAAAACATCCCAATCATTGAAGGTGAGGACTTGTATAAATACTTAGGAATATGGCAGTCCGACGAAATTGATGATACCTTCAATTGTAAAACCATCAAAGAAAAAATGATGAAAAAGATGGAAGAAATAAACACTGATGAAAGTAGTAATAGAAGATATATTACTAGAATAAACACGGAAGTAATCCCTATCTTCAGATATTCAGCATCAGTTGTGAATTGGAAAATAACTGACCTAGATAAAATTGATTTGGAGATAAGAAAATATTTAAGAAAGGCAAAATACATTGGTGCCGGAAACTCCAAAGATAGGTTGTATGTCCCTCTAGAAGAAATGGGTGAAGGATTAATAAATATAAGGGACGAATATGTTATTGAATTAGTAAGAACAGTGATGTACTACTGTATAAGAGAAAGTGAAATAAGAAATAACATATTAGATAGATGGTACAGTAAGAAAGGAATATGGAATAGAATTAAAAAAGCCCTAGGTCATAAAATCCCAGAAACAAAAATAGAAGAAATAATAAATGAAGGGATAGAAAAGAAAAAAGAAAAAGAAGTAGTAGTAGAAATAAAGAAATTATTGACCGACCAATACATCAAAAAATGGAAGTGTCATCAAATTAGTGGACACTTCAGAAGATGGTTCGAGTCAAAAGGAGTAGATAAAACTACTACAGTGAAAGCATGGAAGTCCATCAATATTAAGAAAAATGCATTTCTCCAATTAACTAAAATGCAAGATGGAGCAATATTTTGTGGGTATAAGAAAGCAAAAATAATGAAAAATGAAAGATTGAAATACTGCCCACTATGTAAAGACAAGATAGCTACAGTAGAACACATTCTACTATCTTGCATTGGTCATAAAAAATCACATATGGAAAAACATGACCATATTGGCATAATAATATGGGAGGGATTAATAAGAAAATATACAGGAAATAATCAATATAAAAACCCCCATATGAAACAATATTCCAATATAAAGACATCACAATGATATGGAACAAACAAATAATGCATAAAAGTGATGGACAATATCACAAAATACCAGACATATATGTATTAGATAAAAAGAACAAAACTTGTCTATTATTTGATATGATTATTGTGGCTGATCACAATATTAATGGAGCCTATTGGAAGAAAAGAAATAAGTATAAAGAATTAAAGAATATTCTAATGAAAATAGAGAAAATAAAAGATGTCAAAATAAATCCAGTAGTAATTTCAATAAATGGATTAATAAATAAAGAAAGTACTAAATTAATTAAAGAAATAAAAATTGAAATTGACATCGAGAAAGAAATTAAAAACCTTGTAATAAAAAACATGATGTAATGTCATGGAATATTGCTTCAATCACAATCAAACATACTCCGTAGAGATAGTAGAAGAAAACATATGGAATTAGTCAGTCTTTAATGAAAAAAGAACAATAAAATTAATTCTTATTTAATTACTTATAATTTAATTTTTTATTATCTTATTAACTAAAAATAAAATAAAAGAAAAATTTCTTAACATCATTTAGTATGTTCAGTTTCTCCTCTAAAGCTGCTATCCCATCCAAATCTCAACAATACATACCTACAAAACCTATGGCTGCTCCTCGTAGGGTTGAACAATTATCAGTAAATTCTCCTCTTAAAAAAGAAATTGAAAGTAAACCAAAAAAAGATGATGAAAAAAAGCCAACCCAATTGTCGTTGGATATGTTTGATATTGGAAAACCACTTGGTCAAGGAAAATTTGGAAATGTTTATCTTGTAAAATACAAAAAATAGTTTGTTTTAGATATTCATTTATTAAATAAGGAGGAGTTAATTCTTTAGTAATTATGTTTGTGCATTAAAAGTTATATTTAAAAGACAATTACAACAATACCGGATGGGAATTCAAATGAAAAGAGAGATTGAATTACAATCTCATCTTAATCATCCTAATATTCTCAAATTATTCGGACTTTTTGAAGATAAAAACAGGTGGTTCCTTGTTCTTGAATATTGTAAGAAAGGTGAATTATATGGGTTATTACAACAAGCTGGTCGTTTTGATGAAAGAAGAGCTGCTCGATACATAAAAGCAACAACTGAAGCTTTAAAGTATTGTCAAGAGATGAATTGTATTTATTGTGATTTAAAACCAGAAAACATCATGATAGATCACAATGATCAAGTCAAATTAGCTGACTTTGGATGGTCTGTTCATACTAATACTAAAAGAAATACTTATTGTGGTGCATTAGATTATTTATGTCCTGAAATTGTATTAGAAAAATATTATGATGGATCGATTGGTCAATGGTGTTTAGGAGTTTTAACATTTGAACTATGTACTGGTGAACCTCCATTTCAATCTAACAGTCGTGAAGAGGTTATGAAAAAAGTCAGACATGTTAAATATTCTTTTCCAAGCTATCTCACAAATGATTGCAAAGATTTTATTAACAAACTAATTCAATATGATCCTTCTAAAAGAATGAGTTTTGCTGAGTGTTTAGTTCATCCATGGATAATCAAAAACACAACAAATTGACTTTTATTTTCTCGTTATTTTATTTTTTGTGTATTTAAACTTAAAAACAATAATTAATGGAAAAACAATGGGAAAATTATCAAATTTTACATTCTAAAGATGTAATACTTGAAGACTCACATGATTGGACATTAAATACATTATTACGTGTTGGTGTTTGTTTATTTTGTTTGTTTATAAGTAGAACATTATTAATTGATATGATAAATTATTAATAATTAGGGATTGGATATTTCATTTTCAACAAATCATCCAAATCTTGCAATTGGTTGTTTAGTTGTTTGTGAATATCCTTCTGGAAAAGAGTTATTAACATTAACATGTCGTAAAATAATTACAATTCCTTATATTTCAGGATTTCTTGGATTTAGAGAAGTAGAAGTTTATCATGAACTACTCAACGATTGTAAAGAAAAGTACCCTGAGTTATATCCACAAGTTGTGCTTGTTGATGGAAATGGATATTATCATCCTCGAAGATTTGGTTCTGCAACTCATGTTGGAGTTTATTGTGATATACCATCAATTGGTGTTGCAAAAGTTTGTGTTTTTTGTGTTTTATTCACGGAATAGTTGTAAGAATGTAGACTGTATTATGTGTTGATGGGATAGGAAAGAAGGAGATTAATATGATTACTTCACAAATCAAACCAGGTGAATCAACTACAGTCAGTACTTCAAATGGAGAAGTGTTATGTGAGGTTATAAGAAGTAGAGGTGGTAGTATAAATCCAATCATTGTTAGTTGTGGGAATAAAGTTTCACTTTCAACAGCAGTAATTATCTGTAAAGAATGTTGTTTACATAAAATCCCAGAGCCTATTCGACTAGCTGATTTAATTTCAAGAAAGTTGTTAAGAGATGAAGGATTACTCTCACACATGAATTAGAGATAAGCAAAACAAAACGAAGATTAAAATTATTACATATAAATGAAATGTCAACAATATATTTCTTTTCAAAAAAAGGAATTAACAAATTAAACTTCAATCAATCATTTACAATGATTAAAAAAAGATACAACTTGAAGAGATTTATCTGTCAAATATTGTATTATATTTTAATAACATAAAAACAGGTGAATTGTTTACATTAATAAATAAAAAATGTAAAGACTCACTTCAAATGTTACATATCAATCCATCATATTCTGTTGAGAAAGTTAATGAATATTTTCATATTAAAGAATGTAATTTTCAACTCCAAAAATCGTTTATAAAAGAAATGAAATTATTCCCTCATCTTGAAACAGTGTGATTTACAGAACAAATTATTCAATTTCTTCCATTAATTCCTTCACAAATTAAATTGATTCGACTTCTGTTATTAATCCAAAATCTACAATATTAAGAAATGATTATTAGAAAGTAAGAATCGCTTCATTAACATTAAAAAATCCTAAATACTCTTTTGATCTTTCAGAATTTACTTTTTTAACAAGTCTATCACTTAATATTAAGAAACACATAAGAGTTAATGATTTTATTAGAAATAAATATCATCGTTTTGAAAGAGTCTATGTTATGATGGAAGGATTTGTTGATATCAACTTTATTAATCACATTGATCAATTCAATATTAGAAAAGTAATTATTGAATTTGATAAACAAGAAATATTAGAATCAGTCATTAAAAATAAGAAACTCCTTAAAAGAATTACATTTTGTTACAAAGAATGTTATTATGCTATTTCTAATGATGGTATTATTCACAATAAACGATTAACTGATAGATTTGACATAACAGAAAAAGGATTTAATGATGATACAATACTTCAGTATTATCCTGAACATATAAAAATAAATGGATTTAGTACAAAGAAAATTGAAATGGATTTTAGTTCATTCACATTCATAAAATCAATCAAATCAACAACATCTTCAATTTGTTTCAATCCACCAACTACTTTAACACATTTAGATTCAAAATATTTCTATGAAATATCTTCTCTTAAAGAATTACATCTTCAATGAAAATATATTCAACATTTATCTCTTCCTAATAATTTAACAGCTTTACTAATTACTGATTTTATTCAAATTTCTCATTATTCTCAATTAATTCGACTTTCTTTGTGTTTAAACAAATCATTTCCAATTATATTATATCGAATGTTAACATATTTGTCATTGTCATGTAATACTTGTGGTAGTCTTTGTTTATTAACACAATTAAAAGTGTTGTACTTAAACAAAATCATTAAAAGTGTTGATGTTGAATCATTTTATCCTACTTCATTAGAATTTTTACAATGTTATTCTAATTCTTTACCAATGAAATTATTAATTACACAATTAGTATTAAATGATTCTTTAAACAACATAATATCCAATATTATTCATATCTTTGTAGTTTAAAAACATTGGATTAATTTCATATTCAACTTTACTTCCTTCTTCTTTGACTTCTTTAACTGTATCATGTTTTGGTTTATCACAAAGTTATATATCATTTAGTGAATTAAATTGTATTAATGTTAAGCAACTTCACATTGAAAATTGTAATACTCATAATGTAGAATTACCATCTTGTCTTGATTCACTTTATCTTCATTATTCTGAGTTTAAAATAACCAATCCAAGTATATTTTATACTTTGATTCTTAATGAAAGTAAAATTAATGAAGAAATGATTCAAAAAGAATTTATAAAGAATTTCTATTGCAAAAGATCAAAAGAAAGTGAGTTTATTAACATTGAATGGTATTTATCACTTCCTCAAGTAAAATTTTGTTATTGTCAGAAATAAAAAATTTATTATTTTTACGTTAGTTTTAAAACTAATAAAAATAATTAATTGATGAATAATGAAGTTTCAATATTCTTTTATGGCGATTCAAATCTTTATGGAATTGAAGCTGTGACTTATAAACGTTATTCTTCCAAAGACCGATTTTCTAACATTGTCATTGAACAATTAAAAAAAGAATTTACAAAAGTCAATTGTATTGTTGATGGAAAACCTGCTCGTTCATTGAAATATGAAAACATCCCATTTGGCATTACTAATGGATTAAAAGACTATGATCAATTCTTATTAAAGATTACCTCCAATCCATTTTCAACAAACAAAGTATTAATCCTTGCATTATGTATTAATGACATTCTTTCAAAAGCAACTTCACAACAAGTTATTGATGCATTACAACAATACATCGAAAAAGTACAAAAACAAACAAAAATAATTATTTTAATTCCACCACCACTTCAATATTGTACATTTGATAGTTGGAAATCCACAGTAAATCCAGTGATTGCAGAATCATTGAATTTTGTTCATCAATTAAAAGTTGTTGTTGAAATGTGGAAAAAGCAAGAAATAATAGATGGATTTGTTGATTTAGATGGAATGAGTGTTGGAGCAGATGGTGTTCATTTCACATCTGATTCACATCACAAAATTGCAGAAAAGTTACTTTCAATTCTTCATGATGTTTTAAATTGAATTATTTTTCGCAGAATTATAAAGTCAAACAGGAATAAAACACAATATAAAAGAACTTAGACTAATTGAAGAAGAAGTAAGACTTTTTATGACAATAAATTCGATAGTTATTTATGCTGATGAAGGGACTATTGATGTTTGTGTTTATTACTCAATAAAAATGCTTCATTCTCAATACCAAGAAGCTCAAATAAGAAAAATATATGCTAATGAGTTAATTGAAGGTAAATGGATTTATGAAACTGATTTGTTTGTTATGCCAGGTGGTGCTGATCGTCCATTTCACAAAAACTCAATGGCAAAGGAGTTGAAGTATTAAAAGAATTTATTAATAATGGTGGAAAGTATCTTGGAATTTGTGCAGGAGCATATTTTGCATCATCATTTATTGAATTTAATAAAGATGTTGCAAATGAATTAACACTATGTGAAGAAAGAACATTAAAACTCTTCAATGGGATTGCTCATGGACCAATGTATCAAGGATTTGAAGAATATTCTGAACGAGGAGCTGTCATAATTCCTATTTATTATCAAAACAATGAAAAAGTCGAACTTTATTATAATGGAGGATGTTCATTTGTTGACAATTTAAATCAATACAAAGAGAGTCATTTTCTTGCAAAATATCCAAATGGAATGAATGCATTATTCTTTGACATTATTGGTAAAGGAAAAGTTATTCTTTCTGGTCCTCATTTTGAATTAGACATAGAATGGTGTGGTAAAATGCTTAAAGAAAGTCAGAAAAGTGAATTTGAAATGAGAAGAAAACTCTTTTTGAAATATATTTTTTCATATTTTTAATTCCATCATTGTTTAATCATCTTCATTTTTATTATTTCATTTGATGATCACTACTATCAGAGTGTATAATGACATTGGAACATCTGCTCTTTGTGTTTATAACACAATTCATTTATTTCATCATTTTTTCCTTGTGCTAATGTTTTTGTAATTTCTTCTTCAGAAATTAAGACGAGTCAATGGGTTGAAAATACTGATTTGTTGGTCATTCCTGGAGGTGAGGATTTGCCATATCTTGACAAACTTCAGATGGATGGAATTGAATTGATTAAGTCGTTTGTTCTCAATGGTGGAAAGTTTTTAGGGATATGTGCTGGAGCATATTTTTCGTCATCATACATTAAGTTCAGTGCAAATTCACAATTATCCATTGAAGGAGAACGTTACTTAAAATTTTACGAAGGAAATGCAATTGGTCCAGTGTATGATGGATATCAACCAAATAGTGAGTCAGGTGCACATATAGTAAAGATAAAGTACAATAATAGTTATGCGTATATTTATTATAATGGAGGTTGTTATTTTGATGACAATAACAGTAAAGTAGAAGGTACTTATTTTGCGTTGTATGAAGATGGTAAACCATGTGGATATACTAGAAGATATGGAAAAGGGAAAATTCTCATCACGGGATTTCATTTTGAGTTTGATGAACAATGTTGTTCTCATTTGTTAAGTTAATTAAGGTATGACGATTTTGAATTAAGAAGAGAAAGTCTTATTAGATACATTTTAACATTAATGAGTGATTGTTAACAAAGGGATATTGATTGTTTTGTACAGAAGAGAATAGACAACAAGATGAAGAGAATCATTTGAGGTTAAAGTGAGATATGTTCAATAACATAATTAAGAAATGTACTAAGAAAACGAATAAAATCAAAATGGAATTTAATAACACATAGAATATGAGTTAATAAAACAATAAAGACAAAATAAATCAATGGAGAATAATGATGAGATTTAAAGAAAAAACAAACCAGTGTTATGATGTACAAATAATCATAACATAATACAAACATACTTGATTTGCTTAAATAGAAAGTATTGTTTTTTTGATTCATCATTTTTTCTTTTAACAAATTTGTTTTTTATTTTTGTTATTATAAAAATAAGTCAATTAAAAATAGAATAATTGATAATTTCATTTTTATATAATATCAATTCCTTATAAATATCATGTTATAATTAATTGTTAAATTGTTAGAATAATAAAGAGATATTACATTGAATTTATTAATTCAAATTCAGATTAGTGTTTGATTATTTTTATTTTGTTACTTTGAAGATAAACATGATATTCTTTCAGTGAATGAAAAATCCTAAATTAATCAAAATTATATGTGTTATGAATATTATAATAATAAATAGTAGTCATAATACATATGAATAGATAAAATAAATATAGAATAATGAATATAAAGACAGGAGAAATATAAAAGAATAAGAAAATGGAGAATATAAAAGACAATAAAGAAATAATTATGAATATAAAATGATAGAAAATTCATAATTGAAAATGAAATTACAAAGATATAATAAAATTCACAACAATTATATTTAAACAATAAATATGAAATAAATTAATGTCAATAAGAATTATTCATTTAATTCAATACATTAATTACAATGTATCAAATACAAAAAGAAGAAAGAATAAAGAATAGAAAATGACAAAATAAAATACATGAATTACAGAATAAAATTATAATTCAATATAATATTTGAAAAAGAAAAAATAAAATAGAAAAGATGATAAATGAATAAACAGAAGAAATGATAGAAAATAACAATAATATAAGAATAAAGAAGAATAACAATCACAAATAACGAATTTAAGTAATTTATATAAATGAATAAAATAAAGAATAACATCAAAATAATGATAGAAAAATGAAAGAATAATAAAATATATAAATAATATACAATAATACATGAAATTGCATTTCTTACATTTTATAACAAATATGTATAAAATGATAATAATTAAATGAAATAAATTTTAATTCAATCAAATTACAACACAATAATATTTCCAAACACGAAATGAGAGCAATAAGAAATAAATAATAAAATATAGAATAAATAGAAATAAATTAGATGAAATAATATGTTTAGAAACAAACAAAATATAAAATAATAAAAACAAATAATATAAAAAACAAAATGTAAAGTTGTAATAAATAATAGAAATAACAATATTTCATGAATAACAAATAGAAAATGAATAAAAGAAGAAATATACATATATATTCAAATATAATGTAATATTCAATTCAATTAATACAGATTTAAAAACAAATAAATAGAAATAAAATAAATACAAAGAGAAGTAATAAAAACAATATTTAATTTACAATCAAATAAGTGTGAATTGAATAATGAATTAATTAGTTGAGTATATTATATTTAATTTATCAAATAAACATTCACATAGAATGAATTTAGATGAATGAAAGTGGATAATTCAATAAATTTATTTATTTTTAACAATAGTTAAATGAAATGTTAGTTTATAATATTTCATTGGAAGGTATTATTTAACCGTTTGATAAATAAAAACAATAAATGATTAGTGAAAATATTCCACAACCTAAAATAACAATGATTTGAAGAATAAGTGAATGTAAAAGTTGAATGGTAATTGTATTTTGAAGAAGAATATAATTAATATAAATGATAATATAAAATAATCAACAAAAGAAACCATTATTACATAAATGAAAATATAATAGAAATGATTGAATTATAATTGAATAATTTCAATGAATAAAAAAACCAGAAAGAGAGAAATGATGTTATTTTATCAATTCAGACAATAATTTCATATTTTCAATAGAATTAAAATAAATTACAGAATGGTATTTGAAATATTGAAAAGAAATAATATTTCAACATTGTTGTATTAAATGGAAAAAGTATTATATTTATAACGACGATGA
>NW_001915131.1:0-2448 GCF_000208925.1 Entamoeba histolytica HM-1:IMSS
TATCACTTATTATATGGTATAATAACATAACACATATTATTGATTATATAATAAACATCATGATGAAATTATAAACATAAATAATAACATAAAAAAGAGTAAAATATTTTTCATTAATAAAATATTGGTAATCATTTTACATCATTAAATTAGACACTTATTATTGAATATTTCTAATTTTTACATTAAAAATACACTTTTTATTTCTTCTTTTCATATTTTATTACATCTTTGTGATTTATTATTTTTATATTCTTCTTCTACTTTCTTTTTATTCTTTTATATATTTATATTCTTTTTATATTATTTGGTTTTCTTTGGGGTTCTATTTCTTTCTTCTATTATTTATCAATTTTATATTCATTTATTCATTCTTTTTATTTCTTTTTTATTAGTTCTTGAGTATTGTATATTTCTTTAATATTTCATTTGTGTATTATCAAAATATATGTTTTATTGATTTTATGTTGAACAAAATATTGAATAAATCAATATTTCAATGTTAAATATTCATTCTTTATTCTGAAATGTTGTGTATATTTATTATATTAAATTAATATGATGAATGAATATCAATATTATTGTTTATTTGAGTTAAAAAAATAATAAATGAATATGAAATAATAAATGAAATAAAATAATGAAATAAAATAATGAAGACAATGAAATGATAATGAAATAGAATAATCTAATATTGAACAAATCAAATAAAGAATATATTGAATATATCATTATTGTTACTTTATTATTTGTTATTTCAATTATTAAATATTAATAAATTATTATTCATGAATATTTAATTGATTGATATTTATTTTATAATTTCATTTTCATTTTATTTAATAAATGAAATATAAATAATAAATGAATGAATAATAATTTAATATATGAAATAATAAAAAGAAAGATAAATAATAAAGAAATATGATGTATTTAATATATAATATAATTTATTATCAAATATATTAATAATATCAAATGATGAATTATTTTTATTTCAAAATATTTTGCATCAATAAAATATGTTGCTAAATATTTTGCATCATTAAATTTTGCATCATTAAATTTTGCGCTTTTTTTATTTGTTGAAATAAAATTTGCATCCTTTATTTTTTTCATTCTTTTCTTCTTTTATATCTTTCTTTCTCTTCTTTTTCATTTATTTGCTTTTTTTCGTTGCCATATTTATTCTATTTGTTAGATTTTATTTTCTTTGTTTATTTGTATGTTTATTTGATGTTATAATATTAAAAAGTAGTTATTTATCATTTCAACTTTTATTTATTCTATTTCATGTTTGTGAATTACTTTGTTTTGTTGTTCTGGTAGTGTTAACTGATGAAATTATGAGATGATATTACTTCATTTATTTTCATTGTTTATTTTTGTTGTATATTCTAAATTAACAATTACTTTCATACATTTTTTTTCTGATTTATACATTGTACAATATGATAGTCATAGTACAGAGTGTTTATAATATTAATTAGTTAATTGATTTATTAGTAACAAATGAATATATTGTTTTTATAATGTTTTTCATGTGATTAGTTACTAATTCTCATTATTTATACTTGTTCATTATTTATTGAAATGAGAAGGATAATATGAATTGTTAATTGTATCAATTAAATTATACATCATCATTTATTGATATTCAAATGTATTTTGTCTATTTCATAATCTCATTTTTAAGAATGACTTACGATTTGAAATGATGAGTGGTGAAATTGTATTTTATTAATTAAATTCATATTGTTCATTCTGATTTGATTTTTAATTGAATAAATACTACTAAATCAAATGATTGAATAATATGTGAGTAATATAAAAATGAATGTTGAATAATATGATAAATAAAGATAAGAAATATTGAAATGAAATAATATATTATCATTCAAAATAGCAAATAACAAATTAACTAAATATAATACAATACTATTTAATTACTAGAATAATTATAGTTTTTTTTTTCAAATTATACCTTATATCTTATAATGTATATCATTATAAAACATTCATTATTTATTATATTAAGAGTAATTGCATCAAACTACATATATTGTAGTAATACTCTGTTTATTATAGTAATAATTTAGTATTGACAAAAATAAATAAAAAAAGTTGATTCAATTAGATTTAATTACTTCATATTTTTAAAAGTATTTTTTTAGCAATTTTTTTCATTTGTTTTTCTTGAGTAGAAGATGTTTTTTTAGCAATTTTTTTAGCATTTTTTTTAAGTGATTGTCTTTTCTTTTCATTGTTAAGTTCTTTGATAACTAATTCTGTTACAATCTTCTCAATTTCCTTTGGATTTTTTCTCATTTTTCTAGTCATACGAGTAACTTTCTTTGTTTCAAAAACGAGCATTTTCTTATCTTTTTGTGCTTGTAACTTTAATATATTAATTTCTTTTTTCACATCGATTAATTCTTTCTTTTATTG
>NW_001915131.1:2548-18418 GCF_000208925.1 Entamoeba histolytica HM-1:IMSS
GTTTTTTTTTTCTTTTTTTCTATTGATTTTTTCTTTTGTGTATATATAACGTTTTAAAAATTATGAAATAAATAACATTAATACTGATCTTTTAAAACAAAAGAGGAATTTTTATTAGATCTTCACATGGAGAAAAACAAAATGTAAAAAGAAGTTGAGAAATAAGTGAAAAATAAAAAGTTACTCTTAAAGAAGTCGAAGCTCCTTAAAAAATCTTTTTAAAGTTTTTAAAAATTGATAGTAGTTGTTTTTTAGTGATGAATCCTACATTAGCAACCCCACGTCGAACAAGACCAAAAGTAATGGAATTGAGACTTACTCATAGAGACGATAACCAAGAGTTTGATTTATTCATCTTTTTTTGTGGTCAATCAAAACAGTATAATTCACGTGTGTAGAAATAACCAACAATTTGTTGGACTAAAAGCAGATAAACAAAACCTCTCAACACTTTCAGTTTTTGGATATTTGGATGAAGTTGAGAATTCAGTGTTTTGTTTGTTTTACCTAAAAAATGCAAACCACTTTGTTAAGTCTAAATTCAATTTAATAAGAATGAACAAATTATATGGTAAATCTACTCCATCAACACCTCGTTCTTTGAAAAGTCCAAGAAGTCCAAGAAAGAAATTTTCATCACCTGAATTACAGGAAGAATTATTGAAGTACATGGAAAAGTATCGAATGATTGGTGATAACTTTGTTTGGTTATCTGGATTGTTATCTACTTTTCAAATAAAATTTAGTGATTATTCTCAAAAAAAACTCATCAGATTATATATTAGTATCTTTTCAGCTGATCCTAGCATAACTGATGGAGTTAGTGTTTTATTGTCATATGACACATCGAATAAAAAATCACGAAGTATTCAACTAATAAAAAATTTTCTCTTTATTGGAAAAGAAGAAACAAAAGAAATTGATCATGTCATTTATTTAACTAAACCTCGTCTTATTCTCATTAATGAAACAACCATCAGTTTTGATAACATTACTATTGATTTTAAAGATCGGGATGTGTGTGTTAAGTGGATTGATGATTTAACAAATTTACAGCCATGGTATGTTACAGTCCCACGAACTATCATTCGAAAAGATGATGCTTCTTTAATAATGTTTAATCCACCTCATATTACTATAGTTGGTGGAGATAGAAATCGTTCAAGTAATGATTTAGTGAAGTCACAAGGTTCATTAACGGCATTAATTCAAAAACCTGTATCAACACCAAACAATGGATTATCTCCACGGTCTAAAGGATTTCTTTCAAAAGGGTTTATCAATCGACTAAGTGGTAAAAGTAAAACAACAAAAATAATAAAAGTAGTAGGTGTTTCATTAGAAGTACTAAGCACAGAAAATAACATAATCACATTACCACCAAATATTAGTTTATTAATTCAATATCTCAAAAAATATGCTATTACTATCGAAGGTATCTTTAGAGTGTCTGGAAGTAAGGAACATATTCAAAAGGTAGTAGAAAAACTCGACACAAAAATTATTACGTTTGAATGTCTTACTAACTTTGATATTCATTCTGTTGCTGGAGCATTGAAATTATATATTAAATCATTACCAGAACAAGTTATTCCAAAGTCCATTGATGACAGATTATACGAATTATGGAAACAAAAAGATACTTTACAAGAAGATGACTTATTCCTCCAATTTTATGAAATTTACAAAGATATTCCTCCTATGACATTTAACTTTCTTAATGAATTACTTGGTCTTCTTCATTCAATTGCAATGAATAAAGAAATTACTAAAATGAATATCGAAAATTGTGTGACTTGTTTGGCTCCATCACTTCGAGGCTATCCTTTTGTATATACCTATTCAATTCAACATTACTCTCAACTCTTCCAACAAAAACCAAAAGATTCAAAATAAATAATAAAAGAAAAAAACAATAGAAGAGTCAAATACAACCATGTAATGTTCAATTCATTAAACAATTATTTTTTTAAGCCCATGGGTTTAATAAATTCGTTAGGAACCCAACCTCTTTTACCACCAAATTCAACAGGAATCCAACCATTTTCAATATTGCCAATAATAATAACAATTTCTCCTTTTTTAAAAGAAAGAACTCCAGGGTCAGTACTATAAAAATCAACTAATGTAGTAGCAAAGTCTTCACCAGGAAATAATCCATATTCATTTGTTGATTCTTTAGATGATTTTTTTAATTTTGATTTAGTTGGTGCATTTCCTTGAGCAATACGAGATAATGATGTAAATCCATCTCTCCAATATTCTCCTTCTTCTTCACCATCAGTTAATAATTTTTGGGTATGTTTTCCATATTTAAATTGAAAACCATATCTTTTTTTAGTTGAGTCTTCAGCTTTTGTTCTAACAATCTTTAGATCAGTTACTTCTTTAAAGTTAATTGTCTCTACTACTTTTGTTGACTTTTCATCTGCAAAACATTCTAATATTAATGGATTTTCAAAACTATTTTGATACCATAATTTACTCCACGAATGTGTCCCTTTGGGATCTCTTCTTGTAAGGTATCCTCTCAATAATGGTACATCAAATGAAACATCTGTAGAAGGTGTTTTAGTAGTAACTGTCATATTTTTATTTTGAAGATTCTCTTTTTTTTCTATTTGTTTTTTTTTTTTAATTTTTATTATAATTTTTATTTTCTATTAAATCTAATATATTTATTTAAAGTTCTTCTTGAAAATGTAATATATAACAAAATTAAAAAATTAAGAATAAAAAGTATCACCCCATTCATCATGTCGATATTCTTTTCGTTGATACATGAAGAGTGTTAAATTAATACAAGTAATAATCACACATAATATAAGAGTTGCAGAAATTGGAACAAATAGATAATACATCAATTTCATAAATGGTTCATATAACGTAGTTTTACATGTTAACTCTAATGGTGTGAACTTATGGCATTCATATTGGACAGTTGCATTATCAAACCCACAACACGAAAACTTTTAGTGTAAATTATTGTTATTAACCTAAATAACTTAAACTTAAAAAACAAACTTTATACTCTAACTGATTCCTAAATTCCTTTTTTCCTTCCTCGTTTGTGTCTTGTTCTGACTCACCTTCAGTAGAGAACAAAGAAGGAAATGATTTTTTAGTATTAATAATAGAAACAGTAAGAAGAATAATAACAAGAATTGATAATAAACTAGTTAAAATAGAACACACTATACTCAGTAATGTTATTACTTTATTATCACATGAATGTGCTAATATAATTGATATGCAATATACAAATAAAACAAGGGCTAAAATAAAAACAAAACATATTGCCATTGTATTCAAAGCAAATGGCATTGCATCATTGTTTCGATGACCAACAATAATATCACCATATTGTCCAATAAGTAAAGAAGATTGATAAATCATTGAATAACTGAACATCTAGATATTTAAGTTATTAATTTGTTTTAATTTATTTTCTTAACAAACAGACAACAAAGTAACAACGATGGTTGGAAAGATAATCATTATAAAAAAAATGATATTGAGAGATTATCAAACAATTTTAAGATTTTCAAATTTTGTAAAAGAAGTATTAAGATTATTATCAATAAATTAGTTCAAACAGTAAAGAATTAAATCAATCCTGAAGTTGTTTCTTGTTAGGAGGAATTATTTCAGTGTCAGGATCTATTGGTTCTCTCTTAATTGGTTGATATGACTAAAAAATAAGTCATCTATTCAATTAAATAAAAACATTTTATATTACTTTATAATGAAAAAAAAAATTAAATAAAAGAAACAAACTATGAACGAAGGGTGTTGAAATTCTGTTGGTTTTTGTAACTCTAAGTTTTGAGAAGTACAATCTATTGATAAATTTGTTGTTTGAATTGGAGGTATTGTAGAAATATTATACATTCCTTTTTTTAAAGGAGTTGTTAAAGGAGAACCAGTTGGTAATTCAGGCATATCTTCAGTATTATTTGGTTGAATAATAGTATTTGATTTAATTAATAAATTATCAGATGTTGGTGTAGAGTAATTATTATCTTGTTGAATAGGGTCATGAGTTATTACTTGTGAAGTAGAAATTGGTTCAGGTGGATTAACTTTTTGAGTAACTGATTTAGACATTTCAGAATTAGACTTAGGAATGTCAATTTGTTTTTCTGGTTGTTCTATATCAATTTGATTATCAGCTACATTAGAATAATCTTCATTAGTAAATGAAATGAATTGACCTTGAAATTCTACAAATTCAAGTAACATTTTTTTAATATTATTTGTACTATAAACTACAAGTTTATCATCTTTAAAAACCATTAAAGAGACTTTACAATCACACAAAATACTTAGTTCCATTGCTTTTTTAATAAGACCATGTCTCCTTTTTTGAAATGTAGTTGCTCTTTTTTTTTCATTTTCAATTCGTTCTATTCGAATTTTATTTCTTCCCATCTATAATTTATTGATTATTATAGTTCTTTTCATCTTTTCTATTTTTGTAGTTTCTATTCTTTTTTTCTCTTTTAGATCTGTTTTTGGCAGATTTAAGTTCTAACTATTTCTTTTCTCTGTTTTTTTTTCCTTCATCTAAGACTTTAACTTCATCAGAATAAATCATAAAATAAAATTTTTATTTAAATTTTTAAAATTTAAAACATTGACTTAAACCATTCATACCATGTTTGTTGTGGTACATTTTCTGTTCCATTTCCTGTTCCAAACATAGGCTCTTTTTTTTCTCCTACACTTTTTATAACAACATGTAATAAAATAGATGGCCAAAATCCTAAATTTTCTAGTGTTTGTTGAAGGTTAGTAAATTCATTTTTCTTAATTCCATCAATAAGAACAAATTTATCAAATCCAAAACCCATAACAAAGTTATAAACTTTTTGAAGAGTATCTTGTTTTTCAAAATATTCTTTCTTTATTTCTCCATTTGGTAGTCTAATGGCTATATGAACCTTTTGTTTCTTTTCTTCTTTTTCTTGTTTTTGTTGTTTTAGTTCTAATTCTCTTTGTTGTTCTTCTTGTTGTTGTTGTTGAATTTTATTTTCTTTTTCTAATTTAATACGTTTAATTAAGGTTTTTTTATATTCTTCATCTTCTTTTCTCTGTTTTTCATTTTCTTTAATTAAATTTTGTTCAACCATTTCTTCTTTTATTCTTTGTTCTTCACGTGCTTTTCTTTCTTTCTCTCTTCTTTTTAATTCTCCTTTCATTACTTTGATTTCATCATCATCACCTTTTTCTTGTTGTTGATTAGATGAATTTATTTGTGTAGGTTGTTGATTAAAAGTATTTACTGGTTGTTGTTGGTTAAGAGTATTTACTGGTTGTTGTTGATTAGGAATTTGTTGATTAGGAATTTGTTGATTAGGAATTTGTTGATTAGGAATTTGTTGATTAGGAATTTGTTGACTCAAAACTGATACCATTGTTAATTGAAATATTGATGATGAAATACTATCTTTCGTAATTTCATTTTTAATAAGTACTTTTTGAAGTCCAGCTCCATTAAAGAAGAATACTGAAGGAAATACAATTGGTTGAGTATCTATATTCATGAATTAATTATTTTTATTTATGTAATAATTAAAACAAACATAAAGAGCAGAAAAATTGAAGATTTTCATCATTTTCATGAAGTAATAATGCAGTTGTCATTTTTATTGTGTCTTTTAATTCATTTTCAAATAATTGAAGAACAGATTGACTTTCATCACTGCCATTAACCACTGTTATAACAATAAGTTTATTATTTGTTAATGACTGTTTAATAGCATCAGAAATAGGTCCATCATACCAAATATTTTCCATTTCTTTTTCTTTTTAAGTTTTTTTTAATTTATTTTTTTAATTTTTTATTAAAAAAAGTTTAAAAATTGTTATTTATTTCAATTTTTGTTTATAAATTCAAAATTACATTTGATTATTAATGTTTAATATAACTGATCCATTAATTCCAGTTTGTTTTAATGAGAGATTAGTTTCAGGTAAATTATTTCCTTTCATATCAGTGATTGTAAATGCTTTACTATAATTAATAGATCTAACGTACTCATAAATATCCTGAATTGAATCAGTAGGATAAAACTCATGAATAACACTTTTACCATTAGGACATCTAAATTTGATTTTAATTATTCCATTATAAAAATTAGTAATATTTTCCATTTGTTTTTGTGTTTTAATTTTTTGTAATTCTTTCATTCTTTCTTCTGTTTCAAGGTTTTGAATTGCTTTTAATTTTTTTATTTCATTCATTTCACAAATAGCTTTCTCTTTATTTTCTTGTTCTTCTTTTCTTTTTTTCTCTTCTTCTTTTTGTTCTTTTAAACATCTTTCTTGTTCTTCTTTTCTTCGTTTTTCTATTTGTTGTTGTTCTGCATTAAGTCGTTTTTTTCTTATTTCAAATAAAGCCATATTTTGTTTATGGTTTGGTGGTAATTTTCTTAATATTTCATTCACAGACGTTACTTCTTTAAGACTCTCTTTATTCTCTTCGTTAGTTTTTTTATCTTTTTGTATTGTACTATCCTCTTCTTCTTTTTCTACTTTTTCTTCTTCTTCTCTTATTATTTGTTGTGTGGGAAGGTTTTTACTTGTATTGATCTGTGAATTTAATTGAAGAACAGTTGATGCAATACAAGATGAATCAATGGCTTCATCTTTTTGAAACAAAACAACTCCAAATTTGTTAAGTATTATTATTGAAGTTGAAAGAACAGGTTCTGGTAAAAATAAATTTAACAATGCTAATCTCTCATCACATTCTTCAAATAACATAATGTATGATCCTTGTTGAATAAGAAATGGTGCTAAGTTAGTTTCAAAACTCTGAATAAATGCTTGTGACTGGTTTATATTTTGAACTACAACAAAAGTTATAATTTTATTGGTAGCTTTTATGTCATTGATGATTGTTGTTAATGATGAATTACTCCACATTTTTTGTTTTAATCTAATCATTTTTAAGTTGAATTTTTTTAATGAAAATGAAGAAAATGTTTAATATTTTACATCATTGATAAGAAAAATGTATTTTTTATTTTTATCTTCTTCAGAAACTCAAAAAATGAAATTATTATTTTATACTTCATAATTAAAGATTTACAAAACCATATTCATAACAATAAATATGAATTGTATTTAAAATAAATTTAAAAAAAGATTTGAATATTGAATTGATATTATTATAAGTTATTATATTCATTAGAATGTTATTTATTAATCCTATGAAATGAATAAACAATACTAATTATGGTATAATCTTATATACGTTGTAAATAGGAAAGTATTATTTTCCTTTACAAGTTAGAGTTATTTTTAAACAGAAAAATAATAATGAATAAATTTTGTTACTCTAACTCTAATGGAACATTTTCAACATTCTGTATGTAATGAAGAAACCTCCAAAGATGTTCAAACATGCAATAAATACAGCTAAACATCCAACAATAGTAACAGCAACAAAATAGAAAAGATCAGTTGATGGATCAATCAATGAAATATTTGTAATTCCTCCAACTGCAATAATACCAGATATAGCATTAGTAACAGACATTAAAGGTGTATGAAGTGCACTTGTAACATTCCAAATAACATAATATCCAACAATAATAGCAAGTACAAATGACATAAATGCTGTAACAAACATTTCTGGCATAAATAACATAAATATAACAAGAAGAATTATACAACCAAACCCAATAATTTTTCCAATAGGGAATGATTTTTTATTTTCTTCTTCAGTTGAAAGAGTATTAATATTTTCAACTTTCTTTGCTGGTGTATTTTGACTAACAACTTGGATTTGAGGTGCTGGCCACATTTTTTGTCCTGCAGAACAAACTACCATTTGTCTAACAATTGGTTCTTCAAGTTTAATAGTAAAATCACTTGCTTTCTTACAAATTAAATTTAAGAAATTAAATATATTTTGAGAATATAATTGAGATGCTTGTGGTGACATTTTAACTGTATAATCAGTTTGTCCAATAATGGTAATTCTATTATCATAAAGATATGTTTCTCCACTACGAGTTACTTCACAATTTCCTCCATTAGCAGCTGCTAAATCAACAATAACTGATCCTATTTTCATTGAATCAACCATATCTTGAGTAATTAAAATTGGTGATTTCTTGCCTGGAACATTTGCTGTTGTAATAACAATATCAGTTTCTGGTAATAATTGTCTAAATAATGCATATTCGGCATCAATAAGTCTTTGGGATGCTGCATTTGCATATCCAAATTTATTTTCTGCATCTTCATCTACACTTACTGTACAAAATTCAGCTCCTACTGATTCAGCTTGTTCTTTTGCTGCTTTTCTAGTATCAAATGCTTTAACTTGTGCTCCAAGTGCTTTAGCAGTAGAAATAGCTGCAAGTCCTGCAACTCCAACTCCAATAACAAGTACATTAGCTGGTTGTGATTTACCAGCTGCAGTAACTTGTCCCATAAGTAATCTACCAAATTTATTTGATGCTTCAATAACACATCTATATCCTGCAAGATTATTTTGTGATGATAATGCATCCATACATTGTGCTTTAGATAATCTTGGTACACAATCCATTGAAATAACATTAATTCCTTTTTGAACTGAAAGATCAAGTAATTTAGAATTCTTTGCTGGATAGAAAAATGAAATTAATGTTTGTCCTTGTCTCATTTTATTAATTTCTTCTTCACTTGGTGGATTTACTTTACAAATAATATTTGATTTTTCATATAATTCTTCTGTTGTTTCAGCAATACGACATCCAACACTTCTATAATCTTCATCAGTACATGATGATAATAAACCTGCTCCAGATTCTACATAAATACCATACCCTCTTGATCTAAGTTGTTTACAAACTGATGGAACCATAGCAACCATTTTTTCTGGTACATTTTCTTTTGGAATACCAATAAATAAATTTTCAGGATCAATTTTCATAGGAATTGTTTCTTGCTGACCAGTCAATAAACTAGTCTTTTCAGATACACTAATATCACCATTACCTAAAACAATATCACCCATTAATCTTTTTAATTCAGAATTTAATTCTTCAAATCCTTTCTTACAATCACTTAAGAACATTCTTGTATTAGAATAGAAAAATAATGGATTATCTACTGCTGCATATCCTTGATTAAGAGATCTTTTATTAACTACACATACTTTAGCTTTATAAACATCAATAATTGGCATTCCAGCTAATGGTGATGTTGGGTCAGTTTCTGCTATTGGATTAACTGTATCATTTGCTCCAACAACAATTGCAACATCAACATTTTCTAAATCTTCTGCTTCTTCCATTGCAAATACAATTTTATATGGTACATTAGCTTCTGCAAGTAATACATTCATATGTCCTGGTAATCTTCCTGCAACTGGATGAATAATAAATCTTACTTCTTTTCCTGCTTTAATTAATTCTTCTGCAAGACTAGCAACTACATGTTGTGCTTTTGCAACTGCCATTCCATATCCTGGAACAATAGCAATGTTATGTGCTTCCATTAAAAGTTTAGCAAGTTCTGGTGTTTGAATTGTATTAGCTTCTTTAGGTCCTTCATCTTCTTGGTTTCTTGTTTTAGATGGTGTTGCTCCAAATCCTCCAAAAATAACTGACATGAATGATCTATTCATAGCTTTACACATAATATATGATAAAATAGCTCCTGATGATCCAATTAATGCTCCTCCAACAATCATAGCATAATTATTTAATAAGAATCCTGATGCTGCTGTAGCCCATCCTGAATATGAATTTAACATTGAAACTACAACTGGCATATCAGCACCTCCAATAGCCATAACCATATGCCATCCAATAAAGAATGAAATTAAAGTAACAAGAATAAGAATACCAGCATTGAAATAAACACTATATTTTTGAATATCAGTAATAGAAACAGTATCTCCAAAAACGGGAATGTCATTCATTACAATGACTTCACTAGCGATATATGGAATGCATAATAAACATCCAAAAATAACTAAACCTGCATTTAAAACATGTCTGAAATTTCCTCCAATAATTAGTGGTTTAGATCTAATGATTCCTTGTAATTTTCCAAATGCAACAAGAGACCCTGTAAATGTCATTCCTCCAATAAAAATACCTAAAACTGTTTCAAGTCCAATCATTGTCAAATGCATTATATTGGCTTCTTCCTTTTCTTCATTTGTTTTAAGCTCATGGACTTGTTGGTAAGATGATGCATCTTTAATCCAATGTGCAAAACCAACAAATACTGCTGCAAGTCCTACAAATGAATGAAATCCTGCTACTAATTGTGGCATTTGAACCATTTCTACTCTTGATGCAATAAAAATACCAATACATGCCGCTGGAATTAAACAAGATAAATACCCAACAAGTAAATAAAGAATTTCATTTCTATCAAGTGCGTCAGATGAAGTAGGTGCATTAAGAAAGTCACAACACTTTGAAATTATTGCAGTAATAAAAGCAACGCACATTCCAATAATCCCATAGATATTTCCCATTTTAGCACTTATTTGTGTTGATAGTCCTCTCAAAGCCAGAATAAAACAAAGAGAAACAATAATATTTCCAACTGAAACGAAATTAGTAAGGACTTTCATATAATTAAAAGTAAAATAGTCATCAGAATTAGAACTAGTAAATAATAGAAGTGACATAAAAATCTGATTATTAAGATAATTCAATCTTTTTATTTACTTTTCTGTAGAAAAGAAATCTAGAAGAATCGAAAATAAATGTGTAGAAGTAACTCTTACTTTCATTAATTTATCTCTTTCTTAAAAATTTAATTTAAAAAGTAATTTTGTTTTTTATTGTTTCTCTTTGAAGTTTTTCTTTTGTTCTTTATTAAAGAACTTTAAAGAATTTTATTCTTTTAATATTTAGAAAACATCAATTTTCAACGTTGACTGAATTTTGTTTTATATTTTAAAATATTTTTCTGGTAATAATTCTTTTCTTTGTTAATTTACATACAATTTCACCTTCTTCAATTTTTTATAAATATTTTGTCATTAAATTTTTAGAATTTTTTTATTAGAATTTTGGTTCATTTTTTTCAAATAAATTTTTATTATATACAAATTTCTTGGAAGAAGCTAATTAAAATTAAGTAAGTTTCATTGAACTATCTTTAAATTGTCTTGTGTTGCAAGGATGATCTTGTAACAAATAATTTTAAAATGATAATAACATTTTATGAATAATTCATTTTAATTAATAATTGATAATTTCAAATTAACTGTTTTAAATGAATAAATTTTAGTTCATTATAAATTTGGTGTGAATAAGATACTAAACTTCATAACTAAAAATTCAATGAAAATTTAAATTATTTCACTAAAAAAATTAATTTTCATTTATTTTTCAAGTTATTTTCAATTTTTTTTATATTTCTATTTCTAGAAATTTTATTTTTAATGTTATTTAGAAAAACATTTTTTAACAACAAAATGTGATTTCAATTGATAATGATTTATAACCCTAAAAATGATTATAATTGAAGATGGGTGGTAGTTCAAGCAAACAAAAGACGAATGTAAATAAAACTGTTGTCATTGAAGAAAATATAACAGAAATTGACGTTAACGAAAAATTTGATAAAGAAGTAAATTTGATTGAAAGAGAAATTAACAAATTAGAAATTAAATTTAATGAATTTCAAACATTAATGAACGAACAAAAACAAAAAGAAGAAATCATCAATACAATACTTGAAAGGAGAGGTATAGAGTTATACGAATATTATATGAAATTAATACTTAATATAGATCAATACGTTGGACTAGAAGAGACTCGTAGAAAAAAAAGGAAAAGCTATGTTATTTTCGTTCAGAAACGACTGGACTTGGTAGAACAACTTCAAAATCAATTAAGAGATAAACAAGCAAATAAACTTGAAAATTAAAATTGACTTTATTTGCAACTCTATTCATTATTAGCTGCTTATTATAATACCTCACAGTTTTTCTTATTGTTTTTTAAGATCCTCTCTTTTTAAAGTTAAATTATTGAAAACTTAACTAAAATTGATTTTATTTTGAATGATTTATTTTTAAATTTTAGAAGTTTTTAAAAGATATTTTTATTTATCCCAACTATTTTTATATTATTTTTTTATTCAAATACTATGAATAATTATTACTTAAGATGGTATATCAATTGCACTTATAACTCTTTGTTTTAACTCAATTCGATTATTCACTTGAGGATTAAAAAAAGTACTGGGTATTTGATAACTTTTTTTTATTTCATATTAACTAGTTATAACTGTTGATAACTTGTTTAATTATTCTATTAATTGTCTCAATAATTTTACATTATTACATTATTTTTATAAACTAATACTTAAATAGGAATATATAAATTAAAGTAACGATATGTGCTATAAGACTATTAATTATTAATAACTTATGATAAAATAATACTTTTTATTCTATTTCATATTAATTAACTAACTTCTTCATCATATTTTATATATTTGTTATTTAAACAATTATTATTAGTTATATTATTATTTTTTATTATAACTGTATCTTTTCACTTAACATTTATTAACCAACGAATATGTATAACAAATTTATTAATAAAGTAATTAATAATGAATTATTTCTATGTGATAATCATCATTTCATTCATTGTTAGATGAATGAATTGTTCATATTCTTCATTGATTTATTTTTTATTCTTTTTTTATTTCATGTTCAATTATTCCATATTGAATATTTTCATTTAATTTCAGTTGCTATGATTCGTTTTAGTGTGAAACATTCTGGATGTTGTTTTCCATAAAATGCATTTGATACCTCTTTGATTTATATAAAATGTCTTAAAAAATGAAAATTACGCATTTATAAAATGACAATAAAATAAATCAAATTATTGTTACAAAATTAAACATACAAGAATAAAAATCATTTTCATAGATATATCTAACTAACAAACAACAAAAAACATTTGTTATTAAAATAAAAATAATTCAAAAAGAATTTCATTTAAATAATACTTATTTATTAAAAATAATTACTAGTAATTCTTTATATAATATTCTTATTAATTAATAATAACATTAATAAAAACCATAATTTTATTAAAATTATTTTAGAGTTTATGATAATTTAATTTATTTATTAGAAAATAGAAATGATGATAATGTGGTCCGTGTTTCTGAATACTGAAGAGACTATAACCACTTCTGATTCTTTTTAATAATAGGTTCATTGAGTTTTCAAATAAAATAAAAAATTAATAAAAAAACTTTAAAGTATTTTAGTTTCAATAACAAATTATAAAAAGTAAATAATAAAAATATTCAAATGAAATTAATTCTTTGGTTTCTTTACGATATAATTATATCCAATAAATTCAAAATTTTTTTGCCAACAATGTTCACGGATAATAAGTAATTTTTGAACATCATCACAAGTTACATTTACTCCATTTTTATTCTTTTCAAGAAGAACTTCATAACTTTCTAATTCTTTTAGCAGTTCTTTCTTCTCAATATCAACATGGCTATGGAACCTATTTAATTCTCTTTTCTTATAGAAATCATCAACAGAATTATCAAAAGAGGAACTTTCTAATTGATTAATATATTCATTAATATCATCATATAATGTTATTACTTCTTTCTTTGTTTGAGTAATAAAATTTTTTGTAATTATTTTTCCATTTGAATTACTTGTTAATGATGAAGGTGAAAAAGTAAAGAATTTAGGTGATGGAGTATATTTGACTGAAGGAGTAGGAGAAGAAGAAGAGGTATCACTTTCTTCAGTTAGACAAATTTCAGTATCTTTAAATTGATGAAGTATCTTTTCTATAAAGTCATTAACTGCTTCAAAAACCCCTTTCTTTTTATGAACAAGCATTGGCTTAAAATAAACGTTATTAATGTTTTGATGAATTTTTTTAAGTTCTTCATATCTCATTGATAAATCTAAATCTTCTTTATAATCTTTCACAATCAAAATATGAGTTGCAATCTTCGCAAATAATGTCATCCAATCACGTGCAGCATCAAAACTACTTTCTATGTCTTTATTTGTCATTAAAATTATTCCATCAACATGTTCTTTTATTAATGCAAGATTCCTTCCTAATTTATACTATTTTATTAAATCACTGTCTCTACTTTAACCTACTTTTATCAAAGTGTTATTAACAAACTTCTGAAAATGGAATATCCCAATATATCACTGATCGGTCATTAACACTAGATCGATAAATATTAATACCAACTGTATGAATATAACTTGATGAAAATGTATTACCAACAAGTACTTTACATAATGTAGACTTAAACGTTTTATCTCCTCCTACAACAAGAATTTTTAAAGCTTTTGGATAATTCATTTCTTTAAAGATAATTTTTTTAGTTCATTTTTTGTTTTTCTATTTTCTTAAAAAAAAAGAAAATTAAAAATTCTGGGTTGATTACAAATAAACAGTTCACAGTTTTATCTCTAAATTTAAGGAATGAAAGAAGAGAATTGACAACATGATATTAGACTTTAATTTATGGATGATACGGATGTTTGTTCAGAATGAAAGGGTGTAATGAAACATTTAATTCCAAAATGCAAAAGGCTCAAAAATATTTAAAACAAAATCCAAAAAATTAGAAGGTTGCTTCAATTTTTGGGATTGGCTTTTTTCTTTTTTAATTTTTGTTATTAAGAAATAAAAATGAAACTAAAAAACAAAACCTAATAAAAGGGGGTAGAAGAACTAAAAATTATTGTTCTTTAGGTCAATGTCAAGAGAAGATGCAACTAAACCTGCTGTTTCTGGAAGTAACTCATACAACACAGCAAATAAAACGAAAGCATTGAAAGTATTATCTAAATACATCAAAGAATCAGATATATTAGATGGAATAGGAGAAGGTCTTGCAGTTAAATATAAAGAAGATAATGAAAAATTTAACTTCCATCTTCGACAGATTTTAGCTGGTCTTCGTAAAAACAAAAAGTTAGTAGATAACCTTTGTTCTAAAAAAGTTACTCCAAATGAATTAATTGAAATGTCACCAGATGATATGGCAGATGAAGCTGTTAAAGAAATTAAAGAAAGAATTATTAAAGATGAAGAAGATAAAAAGAAACCAATTGATATTTCTAAAATACCAGATAATAATGAATTTAAATGTGGTAAATGTGGTAGTAGAAAAATTCAAGAAACATTAGCACAAACACGATCAGCTGATGAACCTATGACTCGATTCTTAACATGTGCTAGTTGTGGTTTTTTCTGGAAAATGAGTTGTTAATTGATTTTTTCTATTGCAGAAAATGTTACTTTTAGTTTTTGGTTTTGTTTTTTTCATATAACGATTTCCAATATTCTAAAGTAATATCGTTATTTGGGTATATTTCATTTTTTGTTTCTTCCTTATTCTAATTTTCTTATTAGAATCAATCATGATTTTATTTGTATTGATTCTGATTATTTCTTCCTTATTAAATTTAATTCTTTAATCATTGTCATCATATATTTTAGGTACTTTATTCTTTCTAGTGCTTTAACTTTTATTCCTTCTTCATCATATTCTTTTAATTTCATGATGCACTTTATTCTGTACAATTTCATTGACTAGATCTTCTAGTCTATTTATTTTCTTTAGGATTTCTTTTATTTCATCAAATTTGTCTCCTATTATTTTATTTTGGAGATAGAGATGCATAACCATTGAAATCCTTTTCATATCATCTTGCATATCCTGCATTCTGCTTCCTGACCATACTCATCTATTATTAATTTCATTTATTAATTCGGCAGCTTCTTTTCTTTGAAAGTAGTAATTAATATCTGTACATTTTTCTATTTTCATTTCTTTCACTTTATTGATGAGAGTGTTAAGGTATTCTTCATCAAT
>NW_001915131.1:18518-20629 GCF_000208925.1 Entamoeba histolytica HM-1:IMSS
CAATTAATTGCAAAACAATACATCATTTCAATTAATTTTATATTTCTTTTCTTCTTTATTTTTTGTTTCTTCTTTTATTTTTATTATACTTTCTTTGCTATTTATTATTCTTACAATTTTACATCTTTCATTCATTTCTTTAATTGTGTTTTTGTTTTTAATTTCTTCTTCATTTGTTTTAATGTCTTTTTCTTCAATGTCTGTTGTTTTTTCTTTAAACTCTTCATTTTTGTTTTCATTTATCTTTTTCTTTTTGATTGAATATACTTCTTGAAGAATATCATACCTTCTTTTCCTTTTATCTTCTTACTTCTTGTGTATTTCTGAATCTCCTCCGTTATTCCATTCACTTGTTATTCTTTTTATTCTTTATTGTATATCATTTATTGTTATTCATTTATATTTGTTATTTATATAATCTTTATTGTTATTGTATTTACCTTGTTTTTTATTTGTTTTTCTTTGTATTTTTCTTCTTCTAATCTCATTTTCCTTGATGTATCGTTTACCTTTATTATTATTATCACAAAAGATGAAATAATAAAAATAAAACAGAATTGAGTTTTCTTCTCTTCAATTTTTTTTTGTTATTATTTAAAAAAATGAAAAAATACTAAAAATAAAATAAGCTAATTATAGAAAATAACAATATTATAATTTTATTATTATTATATTATTAATATTATTATATATTTATTGTTATTGTAAAAATAAAATGAATGATGTTTGTTAAATTAGACTGATGATAAAATTAATAATTAATTTGATGTGTTAATAACGTGTATTAACTATTTAAACATTCATATTTTGAACTTATAAATATCAAATTAAATTAAAATGAATAAGGTGTATATTAAACAAATAGAAGAATGGACAGAAAAAAGAATATCAAATATACTATTTGATTCAGATATTGATGATTGGAATATTGATACATCAGTATTTGAAGAAAGAATAATAAATAAAGAACATATAATTATTATTATTGAAGATGAAGATGGAAATAAATTTGGAGGATATGTTAATTCTAAAATTGATAAAGCTGGTGGTTTTATAAATGATTCACAATCATTTGTATTTTCATTAGAATCAAATGGAAGAATGAAAGGAATGATGAAATTTGATATTATAGAACCACAAAATGCATTTTATTTAGGTAAGCAATCGGATGATTGTTTGTTTGCATTTGGATATTGTGATATTGTTGTTTATAAAGAAAGATATAAAACACAATCATTTTATGATCAAAATACGTTTGATTATAAAGGAATATCAAATGCACTTTGTGGAACAGGATTGTTCAAAAATTTTTTCATACCAAAACGAATCATAGTAATTGAAATGATTCAGTCTTGAATAATTGAAAATGAAGTAAAAAGAATAAAAACAAATCAATGAAGAATATGAACAGCCATTTTGTTCATCTGCCAATGAATGAAATGGTGAATTAAAAATTGACATAATTCAATGTTGATTTATTTTATTTCATTTGAAATTTTCACACCCAATGAGGGTGTTTTTAATAAATAAGAAAAGAAATAAAAATAAAAGAGAAATAATATGAAATAAATAAACAAATTATTTGTATTATTTCATTGAATTAATTCATTATGAATCAAATGAATAAGATAATAGAAATAAGAATAATAAACAAATAAAGAAATGATAAAATACATCATCATATTTATGTTATTATTTCTTATTCTTTATTTTCTTTATTATTTTATTTTCTATTTAAACAATAATAAACAAAACATAATAAGAAAGATAAATAAGAATAACACAACATAAATAAAGAATAATAATAAAATATACAACAAACAAGAATAAACAAGAAATGAGAAATGATAAAAGAAGAAATAAATAAAATAACAACAAGAATAAAGAAAATAGAATGAAATAGAATAAATTCAGTGATGTTTAGAAAAGAGGAAATGACAAAAAGAAGAAATGAATGATGATTATAAAAGATAAAAATAAAATAATAAATATAAAATCAAAACTAAAATAACATAATAATATAATAACAATATCATTGTTTTTATCTTATTTTATTCTTATTTTATTTATCTTCTTTCATTGTTATATTCTTCTATTTTATTAAATGAAAA
>NW_001915130.1:0-4297 GCF_000208925.1 Entamoeba histolytica HM-1:IMSS
TACCCCATTTAAATAATATCAAAACATAAATATTAAAAATATATAAACATATTAATTACATATTTTAATGAATTTGATTCAATTGATTTTAGTAATCCTCATAAATATAATTTACAAAAGAAATTAAGAAATAATAGAGAAATAATACATGTTATATTAACAATAAATTGATTAATTCACAAAGAGTTAGTAAGGAGATTAAAAGCACTGAAATCTTTAAATATAAATGGTTTATAACCCATTGTGATAGATGACGTCAGCAGTCACAAAAATTCCCTATATTACTTATTGTCACAAATATTTATAGTCACAAATATTTATAGTCACAAACGCGCGTAGCGCGTTATTGACCCTTCGGGTCAATTGTGACTATAAATATTTGTGACAATAAGTAATATAGGGAATTTTTTTGTGACTGCTGACGTGGCAGACACAATTTATAGTAAATAATTAATAGTAAAAATACTATTTATTATTATACTTGATATGAGGTTATTACTTATTGTCCCAAATATTTATAGGTGTTTCACGTATGAAAACGGGATTTCATTCGTAATGAACACCTTGAGTGGAACATGTCCAAAGAATAGTTAAATAAACTATTAAGAATAATACTATTCTATTATTTAATGACCCTACCATCTAGATATGGTCATTAGATCAAGCGATGTACGGTACACCACAAAGATACATTAGAAACGTCTCGGATGAAGAGACGGAAATAGAAGACAGACCTGTTTTACTTCAAGATTTTAGTCAACTTATTAAAGACATTTCATTAATTAATAAGAAATGTGAAATACTAACAGGAGGTTGTGATTTGACGATCGGTGAATATCCATTTATTTCCATAAAATTGTTATTAGAAGGACATATTGAGATTATTGACGAAATAGAAGAAGCTATTAAATTGTTCAAAAAGAACAATACTCTTCTTATTAATAAAATAAAAGAAGGTAAAAGAAGAGAGGAAAGAGAAAAAAGAATAGATGAAGCGGAGAAGAAAAAGAAGAAGAAACTAAACCAGAGAGAAGAAAAACTAGACCTCTCTAATTTAATTTAATTAATTTTAAAATTTTGTTATTTATTTTTTGTTATTCAAAATTTTAAAAAGAAAATAATTTGTTATTTAAACAATAAGCAATAATAAAATAAAATAAAAAGGAATAAAAAGCATTCAATTAAAATGATCAATATCAGGAATATACCTGCCAGAATAAAGCGTATTAAGCAGGAATAAAAGAGGACCACAATCCATAACAGTGGAATAAATATCCACCATTATGTAGTCGAGCCATTTATTCATTTGGTCCGAGTACTTTAAATGGTATTTATGATCCCAAACTCGGAACCAATAAATTAAACCATATAATACTATTTCAGTATTATTATCATTGGCTCGACTGAGTTGGGACTTCACTTCCCTGGCAATAGCCGAGAGTAGTACAGAAAGACGTGTCCTTCTAAAAGTACCACTAAAAGACATTGAATGCTAAAATATTATTGCCGTTTAAATAACAAATTAAATGGCTGATATGAGGCAGTATATGAGGTAATGATTGACTTTTATACTATACATATAATAAAATTATAATATATTAAAAATAGAAATGTCTGTTTTGTCTATCCTGTCTGTCCGAATGCCTGTTACATCTGAATATTTAAATTATCATGAATTGAATGGCAATATACAACAAGATGGATACAGAAGAAAGAATGGAATCCACAGGAATAGAGAACATTGATATTAAATCGTTAAAGAATTATTTTATTGATTTAGACACATTAGAAGACATTTGCGATGATTTAGTACAATGTTTTAAAAAAGAACAGCTATATTACTTAGAAGAAGATAAGTTTAATTCAATACTTGATGAAGAAGCTGCATTAGTGAATACTATTCATGAAATAACAAGTAGTATGAAGAAAGATTATGGCGATATTTTACAAGCTTTTGAAATAAGAGCTACAGAAAGAGCAAGAAGAAGAAGAGTAGCTATTTCAAGAGAATTGAATAAGAAGCCAAAAATGCCAAAGGATAATTAAAATTAAAATTAAATTAATTTAATTTCTTTTTAATATTATTTTGTTTATTAAATAAAAATAAATAAAATAAAAAAGTAAATTAATTATTATTCCAAATCATTAGTGAAATGGAAGTTTTCTAATAATTCTAATAAACCACCCAGTTTATTAAATCGTTGATCCTTAGTGCAAGAATCGACGAAACCTGTAAGGTAATAAAATAAAACATCACTATAATTATAGTGAGTCTCCTCGAATCTCCTCATAAAATAGAGGATAGAATAGATTAGACACTTGGTGTCCAAATCCAAACTATCACTCTCGAGGAGACCTTTACAGGTTTCGTCGATGTCTTGCACAATGCTAGACAAGAGAGGGAACATCGAATAAAATAAAAAGTATTCCAGTTTAAATAACAAATAAAACGTGTAAACAACACAACAAACAGACACTTAAAGAGGAATTTCTAAATTAATTGAATTAAATTTTTATTATTCCTTATAGTTTAAAAATCATTTTCTACCTCATACATTACCTCATACATACAATAAACAGACAAAATAGAAAATTCCAAATAGTATAAATAGCATATCTTATTACCAACAAATCAACTGAACTTGATGTCACAACCACACAAAAAATACTATGAGTTCAAAGCAATGCATGGCTATGTCACTATCAATTTAAAAAATAATACTCCAATCCCTTCAAAAGAAACAATTAAAAATATGATTGAACAGTGGTGTACTACTAGAAGTAAAAGGGCTCAAATAAAATATTTAGCACTGAGTAAAACAACAAAAGGACCTAATAGACATGTTCATGCCTTCTTTGAATTGGAAGATGTAAGTCACGTAAGAAAGAGACCATTTATACAATTAAACGGGGAACAGCATTTTATGAAATTTGAAAAGATTACAGAGAACGAAAACTACGATGGAAGTTTCAAAACAATTATTGATTACTTAAAGAAACAAGGAGAAAAACATCCAGAAAGTGGAGCCATATTTGAAGAAATCGGCAAAATGGAAAACAACAGAGGAAGATTAGGTGACATCGATTTAGGTAGAGCTTTAAAGATGCCAGACTTAGAAGAGGCACATGCTTACTTGAAAGGAATAAGTGTAAAGGGATTTATGAATATTGGACAAAAATTTGATTCTTTGTGGAACCAAGAACACAGTAGAGATAATTATAACAGAATAAGAATTAAACTTCAACCTTGGAAAGAGGATAATCCAGTAGTCAAAAACAGTAGAATATGGTTGAATTCTGCATTAAGTGGAAAGAGCAAAAGAATTAAAACACTAGTAATAGTAAGTGATACAAAAATGGGGAAAACGGAATTTATAAATGATTTACTTAAAGATCTTAAAGTAGATGAATTTAGAGGAAGATTTATGATGGATGGACATAATGAAAACTTGAAATATGATATCCGTCTATTTGATGATGCCAATTTAAATGACATCATTTGGCCAGAATTTAAGTCTTTAATCAGCACCAGAGGAGAACAAATTACAATAAACATTAAATATTCACATGTAAAAGTGACATCAATTCCAACAATATTAGTATTAAATCCAGGTAGTTGGAAAGCTCTACAAGAAAGAGCCAAAGAGTTTGAAGACTTCGATTGGATGGAGAAAAATACAGTAGTACTCCAAACTAATGAGAAATTATATATTGAACCACCACCTAAGGAAGAAGCAGTACGGGATAAAAATAAATATGATGGATTAGATCCTAAATTAGTTGAAATGCTATTGGAGAATGAAGTTGAAGAAGATGTTAATTTAGATGATATGGGAGATGATACAATAGATGATTTGAATGATATAATAGAAGAATTAGAAGAAGAAAGCATGCCTCCTCCCATGGTACTTGAAGAGCCAAAGCCAGTAGAAGAAAACAGAGAGAAAAGAAAATCTTTAATATTATCTCTGTTAAAAGAGAATGATACAGCAATAGTACCACCTAAAGAACCAGATGTTGAATTAACTCAACAAGCTAGAGAATTAGCAAATAGGTGGTTAGGTGGAAATTTTAATTAACTAATTTTTGGTTTATCTTTTATTTTTATTTTTAAAATGAGTTATTGGTATAGACCAAATGTATTAAAACGAAAATGGGGAAGTTATGGAAATATTCATAACAATCAATACTATGATAATTATAATGATTATTCATTTAACAATGGAATGAATACTACTTATGATCCAGATAATGGAGAAGATGAATATTTTGAAGAAGATGATGTAGATTTACATCC
>NW_001915130.1:4397-20664 GCF_000208925.1 Entamoeba histolytica HM-1:IMSS
GATCCCCTTGCCCTTCGCATGCGAAGCGAAAGCTCTACCAAATGAGCTACATCCCCTAAGGTAATAATAGAGATAGAAGAAATGAGAGATATAGGATAGAAAAGAGAGATAATAAGGATAATAGGATAATAGGATAATAGAGAGTATATAAGGAGGAGATAAAAGAATGCATCCGGTGGGGTTCGAACCCACGCATCTTGCGATAGCCGTTCTTGAGACGGCCCCCTTAGACCACTCGGGCACGAATGCTTGGATATAGAAAGTGAAAAGAGTAAGAAAATGAATAGGAATAAGACATAATAAGGTGTACATACATATACATAAGGGTGTATAAGTAGTATAAGTAGTATAAGTAGTATAAGTAGGACATAAGTATAAATACTTGTATTTCTATTTCTCTCAAATTTTCTATTACTTTTATTCTTTTTCGTTTTTTTCTTTTTGATTTTTTATTTTTTTTAATTTTTTCTTTTTTTTCGTATTACCTTTTTTTTTTTTCCTTTCTCTGTTTTGCTTTATTTATTTTTGAAATTATTTCACCTTTTGCAATCAATTTTATATTTACTTGAAAATTTCTTTGATATAGAAGTGATTAAAAATAGGTATTATCTATATTGACAGAGATACATGAATAATCACACTAACCATTACAATAACAATTATAACCATAACTATCACAACATAGATGATACAAATCGTTTCACTCATCACTTCATTCATAATCATCGTCATAAACACTTTAATAATAACTTCAATAGAAATAAACAATATCAATATAAGAAAAACAAGTACCACAATAACACTCAAAGAAGGTATAAACAATATCAAAATAAGAAACAAAATAGAAATCAAAGAAAAGAAATGATTGAAATACAAAACCAAGAATATTGGAAAAGAATCATTGAAAAAGAAATTAAAATATTTACACCACAAGAAATAGGAGAAATTAAAAATACCAAGATTAAAGAATATACATCATCAACAATATGGAGAAGATGGTATTTTCTTGCACGAGAAAAAACCAAAACAATCAGAATGGAAGAAGAAATTATTAGTATGACTATGGAAGAAGACAATAATCAGTACAACCCAAATGAGATTAAAGACAATAGAATATACAATAACTATGTAATGAGTATTGAAAGTGAAGAAGACGATGATAAAGATTCTACGAGAGTAGAAGCTAGGTTTGCTGAGGAGAAGAAGAGGCTAGAAGAAGAGGAGAAGAGGCTTGCTGAGGAGAAGAAGATCACTAAAGGAGAGAAGAAGAGGCTGGTAGAAAAGGAAGAAGAAAACAGTAAAAAGGAAAAAAGAGTAGAAGAAATAGAAAAGAAAGTGGAGGAGGATATGAAAGAGAAAGAAGAAATGAAAAAGGAAATACAAATAAAAGACCAAACCATTAAGAAACTAACAAAAGATATTATGGCATTAAAGAGGAAGCATGAGAATGAGATAAGCACAAAAAACAACGAGTGCGATAAAAAATATTCAAATTCCATGCTGAGTCTGAGAGGAAAATGTTTGAAGTAAATAACTTAACACAACAATTATTATTCCTGAAAGATAAATTATCTAAATTAGAAAATAAAAACACACTAGAAGAAAAGAAGAAAGATGAGGTAACTTACAATATAACAGACTCATCAGAAACACAAATTGTGAATGACCTCTCCCACAATGTGGTAGTAGCTGATGAAATATCATCAAGTGAAGATGATCTTCCAAAAAAAGAAAGTTAACGCAGAAATCCATTGAAGAAATGGATATTCAGCATAAGAAGATCACCACATTAGAATTAGACAACCAAAAAAAACGGGGGAAGCAAACAGATAGAAAAGAAGAAATTTTAACACTTTATAAATGTTTTGTTTTGAAATTATTTGAAAGAAAATTAAGAGGTCAAACTTAAAGAAGAAATAATAGAAAGACTAATACAAGAATTTGGAATTAAAGCAAATGATATTAATGAATATAAAGAAATATTGAAGAAGACATTTAAAATAAAGAATGAAATTAAAAGAGAATCAATAGAATAATGGAGGAAGAAATAATAAAACATCAATGGAAAGATAATGAATTAAAAGAAATAATATCAAAAGTGAACAAGAAAGAAGAAATAGAAGAAGAGGAGGTAATGAAAATATTTAAAGAAGAAGAAAAGAAAGAACAAGAAGATGTCCAATTTATTAACTATTATTACAATAAGAAGAAAGTACATCAAATAATTAATATTATTAATAAAAATGAAATAATAATCAATACATTAGATGATTATTATCATTATATTAAATCTGTAGCTTCAACTATTAACATCATTAATAAAAATAAACAAGAAAGAAGTGGAAAGAAAAGTATAGAAAGAATATTACAATCAAAAATATGTAGATTGAGAGATTTACTCAATAATAAACAATATATGAAATTAAAAAGAATAATACATATTAAGAAATATGATATATACCATATTAAAATAAAAACAATTGAACAAATAAACTATTATAAATACCTCCGAAAGATGAAAAGAATAGAAATAGAAGCAAGAAAGAATAATTTGAAAAGAATAAGATTGAAATATAAAATGATGAAATATGGGAAAAGGCAACATCTAAATAAGCCTAAAGAAGATGAATATCCAGATAATATCTCACTATTAATTTCTGGAAATGAATCTATGAAACCAACACTAATATAGATTTCCTGAATATTAATTTATATGAAATATTAATTGAAAATAGAATTAATAATAGAATATCAATAATCACTCCAAATGAACTAGACTGTGCTATTAAATTTACTGCTAACTGGAAGGCACACGGTGTTGATAAAATACAAAGATTTTGGATTAAATATTTAGAACAACCAAAGAAGTATTTAATAAAATTATTTAATGAATGGTTGAACAATCCTAATGAAATACCTCTTCATTTCATTCAAGGAAGAACAATATTAATATATAAGAAAGGAGATAAATTAGACCCACAGAATTACAGACCAATAACGTGTTTAATTGTCTGTTAAAAGTGTATACATCAATATTAAAAATGAAAATAGAAAGCCAGCTGATGCTAAATCAAATTGAAAAACAACTCTCATTAAATCAAATTGGATGTAAAAAATACACATATGCATCAAAAGAAGGATTATTATACATCACTATAATCATTCAATTATTAATAAAGAATAAATGGAAGTGGTAGAAAGATATTATGACATATCCAAAGCATATGATAGTATTAATCATCAATGGATTAAACAATGTTTAATTTATTTTAATATCCCACTAGCAGTAATTAATAGTATATTATATATTAAATAATACATATCTTAATTTATATTATAATCAAGAAAGTGTAGGTATGATTAATGTAGAAATATGAATAATACATTGTGATAGTTTATCTCCACTTTTATTTGTATTATCTATTGATATATTATCTAAACAATTAGATAAACAAATAAACAAATTAAATATCAAAATGAATGGAGAAGAAAAACAAGTCCAGTTAAACCAAATATTGTATATGGACGATTTAAAAATAATGACTAATAGCATCGATGAAATGGAAAAAGCACACAAATTAACTAAAGAAATATTTAATGCAATAGGATTAAAAATTAATATAGAAAAGAGTGGGATAATGACTAATATTAATAATCAAATAAATGGTGAATTAGCTGAACTACCAAGAGTAACTAATGATAACCCTTATAAATATCTTAGTATTGAAATATGAGATAAAGTAAATATTAATAAATATTGTACAAGAATATTAAATTATGTATCTTCTATTCTATCATCATTAAATACTATGAAATACAGCAGCCTCAATACAATAAGAAATATTAATAATGATATAATCTCCAAATTAAGATATGGATTTTGTATTGTCAAATATAAACTAGGAGAATTGGAGAAGATAGATAAACAAATAAGAAAATCATTGATACAACTCCAATTATATAGTAGAAACATCCCAAAGGTAGATTATATGTTAAAATAAATGAATTGGGATTAGGATTAATGTCAGCAAGAGATGAATGTGCTAAAGAATTAAGAAGAATATATTTAAAATATAAATATCAAACACAGGAATAGGAGAAATGATAGATGCAATAAAAGAAAATCCAAATTGAATATTAAAAGAATGAAGAAAGCATTTGGTAAGAAGATTAATTTTAATGAATTAATGAATGTAATAGAATTAAATGAAAGAAAGCACAATGTAAAGAAAATATTTGAATGGGTAAATAATGAATTAAATGAAAGATATTTAAATGAATGGAAAGAAAAGAAATGTGGAGAATATATAAGATGTGCAAATGGCACTTTCAATGATAAAAAACTAACAGTAACCACATGGAGGTCATTAAATATAAAAAGAAATGCATTCCTCAAAATAGTAAAAATGCAAGAAGGAGTAACTATGACAGGAAGTATTAAATCAAAAATACTCCAAAATGATGCTTTAAAATATTGTAAACATTGTCATAACACAATTGCATCTATTAATCATATCTTGTTAGGATGTAATGAAAAAGAATCAAATATCAAAACATGATTATGTTTGTAAACAAATATATAAACATATATTAATTACCCATCTTAATGAATTTGATGCTATCGACTTTAATAATCCTCCTAAATGTATTAATAATGATAAAATGGTCATAACTTACAATAAAGATTTATTGGTTAGTGACAATTAATTCAATGATAGAAGACAAGATATATATTAACAAAATATGAAAGAAAAGAAATGATATATTATAGATGTTGTTATATGTCAAGATAATAATTTAGAATTAAATTATATTCATAAAATAAATAAATACAAAGAATTACAAAAGAAATTAAGAAATAATAGAGAAATAATACATGTTATATTAACAATAAATTGATTAATTCACAAAGAGTTAGTAAGGAGATTAAAAACACTGAAATCTTTAAATATAAATGGTTTATAACCCATTGTGATAGATGACGTCAGCAGTCACAAAAATTACTATATTACTTATTGTCACAAATATTTATAGTCACAATTGACCCGAAGGGTCAATAACGCGCTACGCGCGTTTGTGACTATAAATATTTGTGACTATAAATATTTGTGACAATAAGTAATATAGGGAATTTTTTGTGACTGCTGACGTGGCAGACACAATTTATAGTAAATAATTAATAGTAAAAATACTATTTATTATTATACTTGATATGAGGTTATTACTTATTGTCCCAAATATTTATAGGTGTTTCACGTATGAAAACGGGATTTCATTCGTAATGAACACCTTGAGTGGAACATGTCCAAAGAATAGTTAAATAAACTATTAAGAATAATACTATTCTATTATTTAATGACCCTACCATCTAGATATGGTCATTAGATAGTTGAATGTACGGAGCAGCAAGCGTTGGAAGGAGAGACGGATTTGACAGCGAAGATGAAACCGAAATTGACAGAAGAAGTATTGTTATCGGAGATTTTATTGATTTACTGACAGGTATTGTTGATATCAGTAAACAATGTTCAATATTAAGCGGAGGAGTAGATTTATCCCTTGGAAGAATGCCTTTGAAATACTTTAATATGGTTATTACAAAACATATCGATGTTATCGATGAATTATACGAAACTATAAATACGTTTAAAAAGAAAAATAAACTTATTATTACAGAGTTGAAAGAAGAAGAGAAAGAGAAGAGAGAGAGAAGAGAATCAGTGAAGCAGAGAAGAAGAAAGAAGAAGAGACAAAACCAGAGAGAAGAAAAACTAGACCTCTCTAGTTTAATTTAATTTAATTAATTTTAAAATTTTGTTATTTATTTTTGTTATTCAAAATTTTAAAAAGAAAATAATTTGTTATTTAAACAATAAGCAATAATAAAATAAAATAAAAAGGAATAAAAAGCATTCAATTAAAATGATCAATATCAGGAATATACCTGCCTGAATAAAGCGTATTGAGTAAGAATAAAAGAGGACCACAATCCATAATGGTGGAATAAATATCCACCATTATGTAGTCGAGCCATTTATTCATTTGGTCCGAGTACTTTAAATGGTATTTATGATCCCAAACTCGGAACCAATAAATTAAACCATATAATACTATTTCAGTATTATTATCATTGGCTCGACTGAGTTGGGACTTCACTTCCCTGGCAATAGCCGAGAGTAGTACAGAAAGACGTGTCCTTCTAAAAGTACCACTAAAAGACATTGAATGCTAAAATATTATTGCTGTTTAAATAACAAATTAAATGGCTGATATGAGGTAGTATATGAGGTAATGATTGACTTTTATACTATACTTTTAATAAAAATATAATATAATAAAAATAAAAAATGTCTGTTTGTCTCTCCATCTGTCTGAATGTCTGTTACATCTTAATATTTAAACTGTTGAAGATTGAAAGATGTCATAGCGAATGGATACTGACGATAGATTAGAAACTGCAAAAATAGAAAACATCGACATAAGAATATTAAAAGACTACTTTTTAGACATGGATTGTCTAAAAGATTTTTGTGATGATTTGATTAATTGCTACAAGAAAGAACAAGATTGTTATCTGGAAGATGATAAATTTAATAAAGTCTTAGAAGAAGAAGCAGAGTTAGTAGAATCTATTTGTGATGTGGCCTCCGATATTAAGAGTAATTATAAAGACGTTTTAGATGCTTTTAAAATAAGAGCAACTGAAAGAGAAAGAAGAAGAAGAGTGGAGATATCCAAAGAATTATCCAAGAAGCCAAGAGCTCCAAAAGATAATTAAAATAATTTAATTCTTTTTAATATTATTTTGTTTATTAAATAAAAATAAATAAAATAAAAAATAGTAAATTAATTATTATTCCAAATCATTAACGAAATGGAAATTTTCTAATAATTCTAATAAACCACCCAGTTTATTAAATCGTTGATCCTTAGTGCAAGAATCGACGAAACCTGTAAGGTAATAAAATAAAACATCACTATAATTATAGTGAATCTCCTCGAATCTCCTCATAAAATAGAGAATAGAATAGATTAGACACTTGGTGTCCAAATCTAAACCATCGCTCTCGAGGAGACCTTTACAGGTTTCGTCGATGTCTTGCACAATGCTAGACAAGAGAGGGAACATCGAATAAAATAAAAAGTATTCCAGTTTAAATAACACATGAAACGTGTAAACAACACAACAAACAGACACTTAAAGAGGCATTTATAAATTAATTGAATTATAACTTTATTATTCTTTATAGTTTAAAAATCATTTTCTACCTCATACATTACCTCATACAGTCAATAAACAGACAAAATAGAAAATTCTATACAGAATAAAAAGAAATCTCATTAATCCCACACCATTCAAACAAAATGCAAGAAAACAAAAATAAATACTATGAATTTAAGAGTATGCATGGATTAGTCACGTTAAACTTAAAGCCTCAAGATAAAATACCAACAGACTCTACATTAAAAAAAGCACTAGAACAGTGGTGTTCCACGAAGAATAAAGAAGCAAAAATAAAGTACGCTGCCATTAGTAAAACGACAAAGGGAACAAATAAACACGTACACATGTTTTTCCAATTAGAAGAAACAACCCATAGTAGAAAGAAACCATTTATACAACTAAACAATGAAAAGTATTTTATTAAGTTTGAAAAGATTACAGAAAGTGAACACTACGACGGAAGTATAAAATCTATTATAGACTACATTAAAAAACAAAACGTTAAACATCCGAATGATGGTGCAGTATTCAGTGAAATAGGTAAATTAAACTTAGACCGAGGGAGACTTGGAGATAGAGATTTGAGTAAAGCATTAAAGATGCCTGATCTTGAAGAGGCACATGCTTATCTAAAAAGTGTAAGTGTTAAAGGATACATGAATAATATAGCAAAATTCGATTCGATTTGGATGCAAGAGCATGATAGAGATAGAAACAATCGTATAAGAATCAAACTACAACCATGGAAGGAAGATAATGCATTAGTTAAAAACAGTAGAATATGGCTAGATTCGGTAATAAAAGGAAATAAAAAAAGAGTTAGAACACTTGTATTAGTAAGTGATACAAAAATGGGGAAAACGGAATTTGTAAATGACATGCTTAGAGATTTAAAGGTAGATGAGTTTAGAGGGCATTTTATGTTAGATGGCCACAATGAAAATGTAAGATATGATATTAGATTATTTGATGATGCCAATTTAAATGATATTACATGGCCAGAATTTAAATCGCTTATAAGTACGAGAGGTGAACAAATTACAATAAACATTAAATATTCACATGTAAAAGTGACATCAATTCCAACAATATTAGTATTAAATCCAGGTAGTTGGAAAGCTCTACAAGAAAGAGCCAAAGAGTTTGAAGACTTCGATTGGATGGAGAAAAATACAGTAGTACTCCAAACTAATGAGAAATTATATATTGAACCACCACCTAAGGAAGAAGCAGTACGGGATAAAAATAAATATGATGGATTAGATCCTAAATTAGTTGAAATGCTATTGGAGAATGAAGTTGAAGAAGATGTTAATTTAGATGATATGGGAGATGATACAATAGATGATTTGAATGATATAATAGAAGAATTAGAAGAAGAAAGCATGCCTCCTCCCATGGTACTTGAAGAGCCAAAGCCAGTAGAAGAAAACAGAGAGAAAAGAAAATCTTTAATATTATCTCTGTTAAAAGAGAATGATACAGCAATAGTACCACCTAAAGAACCAGATGTTGAATTAACTCAACAAGCTAGAGAATTAGCAAATAGGTGGTTAGGTGGAAATTTTAATTAACTAATTTTTGGTTTATCTTTTATTTTTATTTTTAAAATGAGTTATTGGTATAGACCAAATGTATTAAAACGAAAATGGGGAAGTTATGGAAATATTCATAACAATCAATACTATGATAATTATAATGATTATTCATTTAACAATGGAATGAATACTACTTATGATCCAGATAATGGAGAAGATGAATATTTTGAAGAAGATGATGTAGATTTACATCCAGATAGTTATCAATCAAATAATTACTTTGATCCAGACAATGAACCAGAAAGAGTAAATAAACCAGACTTGATTAATGAAGATTATAGCAAAACAGAAGAATCAATATTTGATGATCCAGATTATGAAGAATATAATAAAGAAATGAATGTTAATGAAGACTCAATTAAAGAAGGAGAAGAAGAGAATAACAATGATAATGATAACAGTACAAATATATATGAAATAGTAAATCCAAATAAACCAGAAGAAATACTTACATATGATGATAATACACTCAGAATATTAGAAGATATAATTGATATTAATGACCCACAACAATTAGGAAATGAATTAGCTATAATTCAACAAGAAATAATAGAAAACAATAATAAATTAGAACAAGAGAATGATAATGTGGAAGATACTACTATACCATTAATATTAACAAATGAAAATAATGATATAATACTAGCAGATAATGTAGAAGAAGATAAAATACCACAAATACTTGAAGAAATAAAAGATAAAGCAATGGAAGAAGAAATAGAAATACATAAAGATGAAAAAGAACCAGATAGAAATATTATACCACCTAGACCACCAAGAGAGAATAGAAATACTATCAAACAATGGATAGATAAAAATAGAGATAACTCAAAACGAAAACATCAATTAGAAGATACTAATGAATATCAAGAAAAGAGAGATTTTGAACGAGGAATATATTTAGAAGAATTACAACAATTCTTACCAATAGAAGAGAAAGAAGAAAGAGAAGAAGCAATAAATGAAACAAAAATAGAAATTCCACAAAATGAAGCATTAATCGAAACAGAAGAAGCTCAAAATAATGAATACTTCATTAACGAATGAAAAATTGGAAAAGAAAAGAGAAGAAAAAGAAATTAAAAAGCCATTAATTCAAAAGAAAGAACGAAAAGTCAAAGAAGTCAAGAAGAATACTCCAAAAATAACAGATGAAGAACTCTTCGATGACTTAAAAGAATTGAAAAGAGAATTGAAAAATATCAAAAATAGAATTAGAAAACATGCTAAACAACCATTGCTCTATTCAAATATAACACAAGATATTAATAAAGATAACTCTAAAAATATATTACCAGAACAAATTAAACCAATAATAGAACAAGGAGAAGAAGATTTAAGAGTTGAAGACATTCCAAAAGAGTTAACAATAAAAGATCAACAAAAATATTGGAATAACTTTAAACATAATGACGAAAACGTTGATGTAAATGAAGGAGAAGAAGAAATAGAACAAGGTATAGAAGAAGTAGAAGAACCAGAAATAGAATATGAGTACGAGTATGAGTTTTGATAATGTACTCCGAAAAGAGATAAATTGAATATTTAAACTATTTATTTTGAACTGTTTAATCATTCATACATGACAACCATCAAAGACATGATTGCTGACCATGCTATGGGTAAGTTTGTATCTATGGATGCAGATGAACTCATAGACACAATGATCAAATTAGTAAACTCCATTGAGGAATACACCAAGGAAGATGAATTAAAAGGATTAAAAAAGCCATATTGGAGCTTGGTGTATAGAATAGCCAGAAAGAAAGGCTTAATGTGGGATAAACCACAGATTAAAAAAGTAAAGACACCAGAAGTACCAAAGAAAGAATACAAAACTAAATTTGTATTAAAAGATAAAAAGAAAGAAGAAGAAAGTAAACCAAAGAAAGAAGATAATTGATTATTTATTATAATATTTAATGTTTCATTTATTGTTTTAAAATGATTAATTTTATCATCATCAGGTGATACTCTAAGTAATACTTTTTCATAATCAGTACGATCATCACTTGTTCCCCATCGTTCTAATTGATTATAAACATTCTTCATCATTTCATATTTCTCTTTCCCACTTTCTATTTTATTAAAATGAGGTTGTTTATGTAAATATTGATATAATCCTCTTCTTTCAAAATCAGATGGTTTAAAGATGGTACCTTTATTATCACTTCTATTTGTTCTTGCACCAATATGAATTTTATGATAATAATCTTTGGATGAATGAGTAGTAATAGCTTCTGGTACTAGAATATCTTGCAACTTTTCATATCTTCTTACTACATTTGGTTCAAATGCAACATCTTCAATTCTCTTCCATAATTCAGGTGGTACTACTCTTCTAATATATGCTTGATTATTATTCAATCGTTCTAAATCTTCATCTACATCATTAATCATTTTTCTCTTTCTATGTGTTTGCATTTCATTTAATGTTTCTTTTCTATTTGGTCGAGGTGGAGTATAATACATCCCTTGTTTATTATTCTGTAATATACCACTCATATACTTAGAAGTATTAAATGGTTTATATTTTGTTTGATTACTTCTTGGTATTCCATCATAATTAAATCGTATTGAACCATATGAACCGTATCTTCTTTTATGAAGATTTAATCGTTGTTTTCTCTTCTTAACCAAACACATTAAAATAAAAAGTTAATTAGGAATTAAAGTTTTTACTACTTCTAATACTTCTTCTACTGCATTCATGACATTCCCTTGTCTTCTACTTTCAAAAAATGCAAAGAAACAACTAGCTATTAATAATATACATGATAATAGAAGCATGACTATTTTACGAATAATATTCCATGTACTTTCTTTAAACACTTCTTCTGTACATTTAGACGAGTGATTAGAATCACTGGAGTCTGCACTCATATTATGAATTATTCAGTTCATCTTTATATTCAAATGATCCGTTCTAGAAATAACTGTCCTAATAATACACATGAAGTAGAATTTGTATTTAATACCCCAATTGAAGTTAAACTAAATAAAGGAATGGGTGTATATACAACTTCTCTTTTTGATTTACTCTTCAATAACACTAATTATAAATCATTCTGTAATTGTTTTAAAAGAGTTAAAATATTTAAAGCATTAATTAGTCTCTCAATAGGAGAAATAAATGTAGAAGAAATTGGATTAAATTTTCCTATTGTTAGTACTACATGGTTTCCAACATATATTCGTTCCAATATTGATCAAGACACTGCAGATGACAAAGATATAAATAAAGTAATTAATATGATTAATTCAAGTACTCATTTACAACAACAAGTCTATTATCCAGGTGGAGCATTTCAAATTAATAGTATTATTAAAGCTATGACATTACAAGAACAAAATTATTATGGACCTACAAGAGTAGAAGGATATTGGAAATATGATTCACCTGAACTTCAACCATTTACAAATGAAAATGTAAGTATTCCTTTTTATCCATGGTATTTTATAGGAGTAGAAACACCAAATAACAATGATAATAAAAGTATCAAATTCAATTGTCAATGGTATATCACTGTTCATTTTGATAGATATATTTGCACTCCAATAGAAGAAGAACAAACAATGAATTTACTTGATTTAAATGTCAATTTAACCAATGAAGAAATCAAACAAAGAGAAACACTCACATATCAAGCAGAAAACAATTCAGCATATGAAAAAGTAACTATAGCATTTCCAGAAAAAGAAGAATCTACATTTATTTTAATTATAAAAGATAAACAAATATATTAATTAACTCATTTTTATCATTCATGTCTATCATTAACAAGACAACAAAACAAGAAACTTTAATAAGAAAAGATGAAATAAATAAAAATACATTCAAAGTAACAGTGAATACAGATGATATAACTATCGAAACAACTACAAATGGAATAACAACATTCACCAGTGAAAATTACATTGACAGTATTCAATTAATCACTCAAGTACCTGAACCAAAAATCCAAACAAAAGCAGTTACTATTACTGAAAACGGTTCATACACTATCAGTCCAGATGATAATCTTGATGCACTTGATCATGTTTATGTCACTACAAATGTACCACAATATAAAATAGATTCTTTAAAGGTATATCAAAACGGTACTTTTACAATAGTAACAGTAGCACCAGAAATAATAAATGTCACAGAACATAACACCGATATTACAGACCTAATAGAAGCAGATGCAAAATTACACAAATTCACAAGTAACTCAGAAACTTATGACTACTTAAGAATTACAGAAAAAGGAAATTATCAATATATAGTATTTAAATTTAATGTAGTCAATGGTTTATATGTATCAGAAATAGAAATAAACACTCCTGCTGTTACAAACAAATATACAATAACATATATATTAAAATTAAATACAGAAGGTGCAGCAAATAATGGTATTCTTTATTTTTGTAAAGGAACAACTATAGAAGAAACAACCGCTCTACTTTGTTATAATTCGGAATATGCTCGTACTGAAGAGGGTAAGCAAGACCCTGCAATAATACTATACTCATCTCTACTTTCAGAAAACTTCCCAATAAAATAATTCAATTAATTTAAGCACTAATAAGTTTTTGGTTATCATTTGAAAACAATCCAGTAACAAATGTTTTACTAACAAGTACAACTGGATTCAATACTCCACTTCCAACTGTTCCAGTAGCAACTGGTAATGCACCTGAAGCAATAGTAACTGCCGTATCTTCAGCTGTTCCACTATAAGCATATAAAAGAGATCCAACTACATCAGTTGATGAACCAGTAGTAGTTTTAACATTAATTTTAACTTCTGAATTAGCACCAGTAGAAGTATCAGGTAAGTTAATTCCATAAATATCAAATACATTACTTGCAATAACATAAGTATCAGCATCAGTTGAAATAGTAACAGTATGTGCATTAGTATTAGCATTACCAAATAAATAAGCAGATATATTATATCCTTTTACTCCAGCACCAAGAGTACCAGCAGTAGCAAATACAACTAAACGTACTCTCATAACACTTGAACTACCTCCACTAATAGTTAAACTTTGAGCATTTTGTGATGGTTGTTCTATAGCAATTTGATCAAAATTCAAATCCATAGCATTAACTTGTGAAATTCCTGCATTATAAAATATATTATTCAAATACATTTTAAATGAATCAATAGTCCAAGTATTAGAAGAAGAAGATAGTTGTCCTCCTGTTGTTTGTACCATTGAAGTATAAATTGGATTTTCAGTAGTAACAACACCACCATTGTTAGTTGTAGTCATACTAACAGGAATCATTGCATTATTTGTACCTGATGCAACTGTACCAGCATTAGTATTAGCATAACCAAGTGAATTAGCAGCAGGTGTTGGAATAACATCAAGTGTACTTTTTCTCAATCCTCTAAGTGAAACAACCCATGACCATGTTAAATTAAATACAAGTGTTTGACATGTAGCTGTTTGATTTCCTAAAAGAACAGAAAGTAAGAAATCAGGATTCCATGCTGCATATAAAGTAGATTCAGTTAATACTTCAGCAGTCTTTACTGTTGGAAGATAAATACTCTTCTCTTGTAATGAAGATGCAACAAGTCTTCTTGTAATACCCCATCTAGCTCCTGGATAATATGCTCTACTTACTGCACTTGAATATGAACTCACTTGATAAGGACCTGGTACTATTGGTACATTACTTAATACACCTTGTCCTTCTTGTGTTACTTGACTTGCTACTGCTTTATCTATACCATTTCTATCCCATGCAGTGATAACATTAGGAAATGTCATTGCAGCTTGACCAAATGTATTGTAAACAATTTCAGCTGACACTGACACTCCATCTATTTTAAATTGATCATACATTCCAGCATAATGTTGGAAGAATTCCGTGCCGCAAAGTAATTTAGTAACATTTCTAACAGTTGTAGCACCATTAGTATTTGCTGGAATAGCTAATTGTACTGTTTCAGTAGCATTCAACACTACTTGAGTTGAATCTCTTTGTTGAAAAGCAGCTTTTAAATTCCCAGCCATAGTACTTCTTAAATTTCTTCTCGTTGAAGTTGGTCTAGTAGCCGTGGCTCTTCTTGTACGTCTCATTTATTTCAATAACTCAGTTGAATCTAAATTGGAGTTTAAATAGTTGAAGCTTATTTGATACATAATATATGATGGATAATGATATCCTGTATTAAAATGATGTATAAACCCGTAAGAAATTAAATAATCGTTTTAGTCGTAATCATAAGGTGAAGAGGATCACAGTAACACAGTGAATGGGATGACTGAACCTGATTATGATTAAAAAAGATTTTTAATGCTAAAAGGGTCGTAAACTCCCATTATCAATACATACACTCACAATATCATTAATCCATTATACATTGATTAAACTGTATTTGATGACGTCAGCAGTCACAAAAAAATTCCCTATATTACTTATTGTCACAAATATTTATAGTCACAATTGACCCGAAGGGTCAATAACGCGCTACGCGCGTTTGTGACTATAAATATTTGTGACTATAAATATTTGTGACAATAAGTAATATAGGGAATTTTTGTGACTGCTGACGTCATCTATCACAATGGGTTATAAACCATTTATATTTAAAGATTTCAGTGCTTTTAATCTCCTTACTAACTCTTTGTGAATTAATCAATTTATTGTTAATATAACATGTATTATTTCTCTATTATTTCTTAATTTCTTTTGTAAATTATATTTATGAGGATTACTAAAATCAATTGAATCAAATTCATTAAAATATGTAATTAATATGTTTATATATTTTTAATATTTATGTTTTGATATTATTTAAATGGGGTACGAAAATAAGCAAAGAAATAATGCATCCAAATAAATTACAAAAAAGAAAAAAGATGCAAAAAAATTTGCATCCATAGAATTTTCCATTTATTATATTTTGCTCCTAACAAATAAAAATAAAAAATAAAAAGTATTATAAATACAGAATATGTATATATTTATGTTTATATTTTATAATCATTTGTATTCATTTTGTATGAAATATTAATGAAATAGATGATTTGATGAATCATATTTAATTATTTTTATTCTTTTTATTCTTTTATTATTATGTTATTTATCTATCGTATTTTTATATATTTATTTTTATATTTATTTCTCTGTTTATATTAGTTATATCTTTGTATTCTTCTTATTATCTATATATTATTATATTATTTTTATGTTTATATTCTTTAGATTTTCTTATTGTTATTCTTTTATATTTAAATGTATTTTATTATTTGAATATTCATCTTTATCATTTTTATATTATTATCATTTATATCTATTTTCATTTTATATTTATTCTCTTTTGTTTTATATTAATATTAATTTTATCTTTTATACTTTGATTTTATTATTATATCATTGATTATCATTTCTCCTTTTATTTATCATTTATTCTTATTATTCTTTTGTTTTATATTCTAT
>NW_001915129.1:0-3103 GCF_000208925.1 Entamoeba histolytica HM-1:IMSS
TTTTAGGTATTGTTATTTCCAATCTTGTTTTTCATTCTTTTTGTTATTTAAAGTGACTACACTTATGTTACAATTATCTTTGCTATTACACCTAATAATCCTTTGACATTCACACACCATCTTTGTTCTTTTGTTTCTCATCTTTTTGGATTTATCTTATTTTATCAAGTAACAACCCATATAATACCTTGGTAAATTCAATATACAAATATCGGAAAATGGAAGAACATAATATGTTATTGTAAAAAGGAATAATTGAAAGTTCTATTCAGTACCATCTAAAACTTTGAGGATTTAATTAAAATTATCTGAAACAAGTAAAGTTCTAGACTCTATGAGTTGTTATTTCTTCAACCTATCAATAACTCTTATCTTTTTTACTTCAAATAATTATCATTACAAATAAACCAGATAACAAAGTAAGACTGAATTAGATGTCATCAACTGTAATTGCAGACACAGGACAAACTGAAACACATGAAAGTGTCTTACAACAACTATCAACATTTGTTGCGTTTGACTTACCATCTATCATTTCATAGACTTGAACAGGACAATTTTGGACACAAGCCTCACACCCAATACAATCATCTTGATTGATTGTAATTTTAACAGTTTTACTTGTAAATACTTTTGACATGATAAAGATTAGTTTAATTGTGTTTAAATATTAGATGGAATGAAGTGATGTTGAACAATAATCACTTTTTGATTAAGGAGAGTTTGTTTGACTTTCTGTCTGAAAATGTTATTTTAGTAAATTTAATCCACTTGAGGAAAAGGAAGTTTCATTTGATTTTGGTATTTCCATAATTTAAGTTTCATCTTTTTTCTTTATAACACCTTTTTTGGTTTTTAATAAACAAAATAAACTTTGGAAAGAATTGGTTTTGCAAATGTACAAAATAATTTTGATTCTTTTCACTTTTTTGAACCTTCTGATGATTATAATTCTTGGTTTATAGAAGATTAATAAATACAATCTGTCAAATTTTTCCATTTACTATCAGTTAATCTTCCCAAACACTTTTTAGAATTATAAATAGAATATTATGTAAAGAAGGAAGAATTTGAAACAATAAGGATTTGATGAAAAAACTTTGAATTAATTTATTTGTTTGATTATAACTTTACTTTAACTCTTTCTTTATTTTTATTGTACTTTTCAATTATTTTGTTTTAATAAGTTAAGTATTTTCTTTTGTATTTTTATAATACTTATTATTAATTGATGTTCATTCATGATAATATGGTTAATATGGAAATGAAATATGAAGTACTTCTTTTGTTGTTCGTTCATTATTTGTCATTCATTATTCTTATTATTGGGTTTAATACTTGGTTTAATCTTTTGTATCATTTATTGTATTAAAATTAAGTTAATTCTTTAATTGTTTAGTAAAGAGTTGTTTAATATTAATTAAGTGTGTTATTTTAAAGAACAATGAAACAATGCATTATTTGTTCAATGAATTAAGTCAAGAACCAATAAAGAAAATAATAAGAGAGAAGAAGATAAATAGAAAAAAAAAACAAATTGAATAATTAATCAAGAAAGAAATAAGAAATAAGAAAATGTTAATATTTAATACAGAAACATAAGGCAGATAAAATGAGAATGAAAAGAAGGTATAGGTGTAACGGGAACGAAAATTAGCAAAGAAAAAATGCATCTAAATAATTTACAAAAAAGAAAAAAGATGCAAAATATTTTGCATCATTAGATTTTTCCACTTATTATATTTTGCTCCTAAAATAAAAATAAAAAGTATGATAAATACAGAATATATAAATATTTATGTTTATATTTTATGTTCACTTGTATTCATTTTGTATGAAATATTAATGAAATAGATGATTTGATTATTCATATTTAATTGTTTGTATTGAATTATTTTTATTCTTTTATTATTCTTTTCTTTATATCTTATTTGTATATATTTATATCTTTTTTTATTTATTTCTCTGTTTATATTATGTATATCATCTTCTTATTATCTCTATATTATTATATTATTCTTATTTTATGATTTTGATGTTTATATTCTTTAGATTTTCTTCTTGTTATTCTTTTCTATTTAGATATATTTGTTTATTTGTTTATGTTTTTATTCATCTTTTATATTATTATCATTTATATCTATTTTCATTTTATATTTATTCTCTTTTGATTTATATTATTTTTATATTTTATATTTTATATTTTGATTTTATTATTATATCATTGATTATCATTTTTCCTTTTATTTATCATTTATTCTTATTATTCTTTTGTTTTTCTATATTTAATATCATATATTCATATCATTTTCATTTATATTTTATCACTTATTATATGTTATAATAACATAACACTTATGATTGATTATATAATAAATATCATAATGAAGTTATACATATAAATAATAAACATAAAAATAATAAATTATTTTCAACAATAAAACAATACCAATTATTTTACACCATTATATTAGACACTTTTATTTCATATTTCTAATTTTTACAATAAAATACACCATTTATTTCATTCTTTCTTTTCTTCTTTTATTATCTATTCTATTTTATTACTCTTTATCTTCTTTCTTCTTCGACTTTATTTTTATTCTTTTATATATTTTTATTCTTTTTATTCTTTTATGTCTTTTTTTCGTTACCAAAAAGTTTGATTAATAAATATGAATAATGGATTTTTATGATTATTGAGAAGTGTTTTCTTTATTCTTTATATTCGATGTTTATATTTTTGATTTTATATTGTTTGCTTTCTTATTCATTTTTGTGGTGTTTTTATTCATTCTTTATTATGTTTATTTCTTGGTATTATATTTGAAAATTTATTTCTAATGTATATTTCTATTCTTTATTTCATTCTTATTATATTATTCTCTTTATTTATTTTTATTTGGATGCATTATTTCTTTGATTATTTTCGTTCCCATTTTATTTCATTAATATTATTCTTACATTATTACGTTCTTCTTTATTTTATTATTCTGTTGTTTTATATTATATTGTTTATTGTTTATTTTTCATGTTATTATTTATTGTATTTCATTATGTTGTTATTTTCTATCATAATACAGTTAATATGTTAAATAAATAT
>NW_001915129.1:3203-5985 GCF_000208925.1 Entamoeba histolytica HM-1:IMSS
CATTCTCTTCTTTTTCATTATTTGCTTTTTTTCGTTGCCATTGTTAACTATTTGAATAATTATCCATTAATTTCAATAATTAATGAAATTATTTTTAAACCTTTTACCATCATTTATTTTTATACTAGTATTAAGCAATCAGGAAAGTTAAAAAAGCTCTTTTATTCATTAAATTATAGTATATTCATAATCACATGAAATGACTGCTTCATTATTTATAACTTCTCTTATAAAAACCATTTAAAAACTATTCTGAAATATAAAATACTAACAATAATAAAGAAATATTTTTTGGCAATTCTTATTTATAATATATTATTCATTAATTAACAAATCAATTTTATTTACAATGAAATCCATTATTGAATGAATAAAATGAATTTGAATTATATAATATTATATTATTTACTTCAAAAATAATTATAAAATCAATATTCTTTTAATTAAAACACTTTAATACAGTTACAAATATTCTACGTGTAATATTAATGTTTTCCTTTTAATTTATTGATTATTAAATATTTATTAATCATGTTAATAATATACTAATTAATTTATTATCAAAACAATAACAATTATATTTTATATATATTAATTTATATTGGCATTTTATTTATATTTAAGTTAAAAATATAAGTCAATCCTTTATTTCTATATTGATGAATTATAAAATTGTTAATATATAATTTATTAACATTCTTTTTTATAAAAATATCTTATAATATTAAATGAAACAAGATATATTTATTAATCAACTCTTTATATTATTTCATTATAATAACAAATATAAAATTAAATTATAATTTACCTCTTCTTTTTAATAATCTTTTTATATTATCTATTTATTCTTTAATTTATTCTATTATAAATTGATTAAATGACATTCTTATCTTGTTACTGGTTCTGCTTCACTAATCCATGTTTGATTTTATACTTCTCTTTTTAATTTTCTTTTACTTATTTTATTTTTCTTTAATTTTTGATGTTATTTGTATCACCTTTATTTTTTATTATGACAGCTTATCTGCTCTAATAAAATTACTGTTAAAAAATTTTACAATGAAATAGAATAAAATAATTAGTACTACTATTACAATAATTATAAAAATGGTTATAAAGATATACCCCTACTTTTATTCGTTCTACAATTGTTTAAACCTTTTTGATTGATAGGAATTTCTTTTTTTCTTAAACTTTTTATATTTGTTTAACAGTCTTATAGTATTTCTTTTTTTTTAAATAAGACAAAGAATGATAAAATCCTAAAAAATCTAATCATCAAAATGAGAAGAAAAAAAAAAAGAACAAAAAATAGTCATTTAATGGAGAAAGGTGAAAGTGAAAATCTCTTTAAAGAAATAAACAATATTTCTCATAGTGAAAATGATTTTAGTGTAAATGACTTCAGTGAAAATGAGTATGAAGGGTTACTCAAAAGAGTCGATAATTTCAGTCCTGTTTTTACAAAAGAGGCTAACAAATTTCAGAAAAAAATAGAAATGATAAAATCTCAATCTGACAGTTCTAAAACTCATCATTCTTCTTTACTAAGCACCTGTCGCCTATCGATTATTCTGCTTTGGAGTATTCTTTTTGTACTTTCTTTATTATTCTTTTATACTATTCTTCGTGTATTGTTAAGATTAAATTCTATGAACCACCCTTTCTAATTGATTCTAATCAATTAATTTATGTCATTTAAAACAAAAAATTAATATTTTAGGGTATTTTTTTTCTCTTTCCAGTAATTTATTAAATCTAATTGTTATAAACAATAAATTTATATAAGATTTTTTAGGTTAAAAAATAAATAAAAAAAAAGAAAAAACACAAAAAAAAAATTAAAAAAAGAACAAAAGAATAAAAATTGAGTAAATGAGTGAGTCAAATCCAATAGAATCTGAAGAGATAAATAAAATAACAAGTGTAGCTGATAAAGTTATTTCTGCACAAAGTTCTAGTCAATTAAAAGAAATATTAGAAACAAGCAGCACTGAAGAAAACATAATAACAGAATCAACAAACAAACGTCGTAGAACGAGAGTAATAATATACATTGAAGTTTTTGTATTTATAACATCATATATTATATGTTATTTACTCATTCAAGTAAGTAAAAGATCTGGTTTAATAGGGAAACCATTACCAATCCAAATTGATGATAATTCAGAAACAATGAGTATTGATGAATTAAATTAAATCTAAATGTTACTTTTCTCTTAGTTATTATTTTTTATATTAAAAAATCATTTTAAAACCATATAAAAAATTAAAATGAAAAATAAAATACAAATTAATGATCAACCATAAAATATGAATCTGGATATTGACATACTATTGGTTGAACTTCTATTTTTCGTTCATTTAATACTTGGAGTTGAATATTAGCTTTTTCTACAAGCATTAAATATAGTTTGTGTAAGTCTTTTACATTATTTTCTAGTTGTTCTAATGGATCAATAATTACTCTTCTTTTATTATTAGGAATAGGACGAGAGGGTGGTTTAGATGATGGTTCTAAAACATCTGATTTTTTAGGTTCATTAATAGAAGGTGAAACATTTTGTTTTTTACTTCCACCTTTCTTCTTTGAACCTTTCTTTTTTCCTTTTGAATTATTTTTCTTTTTACTTGATGAATGACTTCTTTCTGATTCATTTCTTTTATTCGTTTCATCATTTTCTTTTGTTTTAGTTTTTTCACTACTTTCATTGTCACTCTCCTCTCCTTCTTTCATTTGTTCTTCTTCAAGATTTCTTAATTCCTCTTCTTCTTTCTTTTG
>NW_001915129.1:6085-20683 GCF_000208925.1 Entamoeba histolytica HM-1:IMSS
TTCTTTATTATGTTTATTTCTTGGTATTATATTTGAAAATTTATTTCTAATGTATATTTCTATTCTTTATTTCATTCTTATTATATTATTCTCTTTATTTATTTTTATTTGGATGCATTATTTCTTTGATTATTTTCGTTCCCATTTTATTTCATTAATATTATTCTTACATTATTACGTTCTTCTTTATTTTATTATTCTGTTGTTTTATATTATATTGTTTATTGTTTATTTTTCATGTTATTATTTATTGTATTTCATTATGTTGTTATTTTCTATCATAATACAGTTAATATGTTAAATAAATATGTTAAAATTGTTATTATAATGAAATAAAACAAAAATAATAATACAATTAATAAGATGAATAAATAATAAACCATAATCTAAATGTGTTTATAACAATTTCTGTACAACACCTTTTAAAATACTAAATGATATGAAATGTTTCTTTATTTGGAATATGTTTTAAATATTATGTGATGTCGTTGTAATTCATCCTTTTTTGTAAAATTTGATATAATATTCAAATCAAAAAATTTTACAATTCTTACTGCTCTAAACAAATTTTATGGTATGTTAGATTGGAGAAATGCTTAATCACTCAACACAAATAAATAAAATTGATGAAATAAATAATATCAATGAGATATTATTTACATTGGTATAGAAATTAAAATAAAATATTAAAAACACTTCTTCAACAATACAAAGAAAAAAAGAGCATTTACAGACATAAGACTTACATCAAGGATTAACTCATTTGAAAAGTAATAATAACGTCATGAATTAATAAAAGGAGTTTTATGCCTTAGAGAGAGTAAGAATAAAAAGAAAGTAATATGTGTTTTTTAAAAAACCAAATTAAAATGAAAAATAAAATACAAATCAATGATCAACCATAAAATATGAATCTGGATATTGACATACTATTGGTTGAACTTCTATTTTTCGTTCATTTAATACTTGGAGTTGAATATTAGCTTTTTCTACAAGCATTAAATATAGTTTGTGTAAGTCTTTTACATTATTTTCTAGTTGTTCTAATGGATCAATAATTACTCTTCTTTTATTATTAGGAATAGGACGAGAGGGTGGTTTAGATGATGGTTCTAAAACATCTGATTTTTTAGGTTCATTAATAGAAGGTGAAACATTTTGTTTTTTACTTCCACCTTTCTTCTTTGAACCTTTCTTTTTTCCTTTTGAATTATTTTTCTTTTTACTTGATGAATGACTTCTTTCTGATTCATTTCTTTTATTCGTTTCATCATTTTCTTTTGTTTTAGTTTTTTCACTACTTTCATTGTCACTCTCCTCTCCTTCTTTCATTTGTTCTTCTTCAAGTTTTCTTAATTCCTCTTCTTCTTTCTTTTGTCGTTCAAGTTCCATTTCTCTTCTTCGTTCTTCCATTTCTTTCATTTTCTTCTTTTCAATTTCTCTTTTAGATAAAACCTTTTTATTTTCCTTCTTTTCTTCTTCGGTATTACCACTTATTTCTTTTCCCTTTTTATTTTCTTCTTTAACTTCTTTTTCTTTAGTCTCTTTGTTTTCTGGTTCTTCATCACTTTCTTCTACTTCATTATCTTCTTCTACTATAAAAATTTCATTTGCTTTTGGTTTCTTATTTTGTTTGATTTTTTTCCATGAAACTCCTTTTCCAACAGTTACCCATTCATCAGCATCTTCTTGAATTGGCGGTGTTTCTATTTCTTCTTCTGCTTCCTTTTCTTCAAGTTGCTCTTTTTCTTCTTGTGCTTCTAGTTCATCAGAAGTAATAATTTTATCAATTAATAATTTAATATACTGAAAGTTAGTAAGATCAAATGAACTTCTATTGTCTCTTATTAATTCATTTCTCTTAGAATATGATATTAATGACTCAACATCTCCTTTATATGCATTTAATATTTCAAATGTATGTAAATAGTCTTTACAAATAAATGGTTTATCAGCCTCTCCATAAAATGGACTTCCACTTTCACTATATTCATCTTTAATAATAACTTGTTCACTATCAGAAGTATCATCTAATGTAGTAGTTGTTTCTTCTTTACATGTATCTTCTTTTGTTTGATTACCACTTTCTTCTGTACTTTCTTCTATTTCCTCATTACTTTCATTCATATCATTTTTGATTTCTTCATGATGAGTATTAACTTTTTTAGTTATTTTATTACAATCTGTCCATTCTTTTGGTATTTGAACTTCAGGATCAATTGTAGTGCGTGTGTTATATAAGAAAAATATATAATTTGGTGATTTAATTACTGTAGAATCACTTTGGTCATATCTAAAAGCACGTAATGGAGATAATGAAGAATGGACAGGTAAATGAGGATTTGAATCACGAACAAATATTCTTTTAAATCTATTAACCATTTTGATTAATACAGGATTGTCTGTTTGAAAAGTGTCTAAATCTATTTCTATTGGTTCAATAGTAAATATTGGTGGAAGATAATTATTACCTTCAGAGTCGATAGAAATATGTTGTGAAATATTATCATCAATTCTATTTTTTCCTGCACTTAATTCTTCTTTAGTAATATAATCTTTTTCTGACACTAATTGATGTAAATATGTACAATCAGGATTAATACATTGTTTTCCTCTTAAGAAATGTGAACAATATTTTGTTGTTCCTAATGAAGAATTTAAAACTTTACCAGCTAACCATCCTCCATTAGTTGATCTTATACATTGTATAGAACTTTCAGCAGTTTTAAAAGTAATATAAGCTGAAAATGATGGTCCAGTAGTTGATTGAAGATTATGTAATGTTTTAATATTTGGAATAATTTTAATAATTTCTCCGTATTGTCCAAAGAATTCAAATCGACTTAATCGTTCTGAAATTTCTTGAAGTGTTAATCCTTCAACAATATTATAAGCAATATTTGTTACATAAACAAGATTTCTTTGAATAATTGTTTTATTTTGTAATAATTTAAATCTATCTATTTCATTATGTTTATGTTGTTTTCTTCTTTGTGACATCTATTTGAACCAAAAACTGTATTACCATTTTATAGTTTTTTTTACTTCTTCTTTTTATATTTCTCTTTTTTTTTTATTTCTTTTTAATGACAAAAAAAAATTATCTAACAATTCAATTCTTCTTTGGTGCAAAACGAGTTGGCTCATGTTGGAATAATTTTAAATGAAGTCCATCTAACATTGAAAGAAGGGTTGCTATCCAATCAGTCCACATCACAACTCCACCTACAACAGCTCCTATTATTACAGAAGTAGTGAATGAACAGAAACAAATAAGGACAATTGGTGTGAGTAATGCAATAAGGAATTTCATATTATATAATTTAGGAATGTCCCTACCAAATAAACGAGATTGAATAATCATATTGACATAAATCAATGAACAGAAATAAATCCATAAATTGTTAAAGATATAATTAGTTGTTGTAAATTCATTACAGAAGGAATAATAGAAGAGTATTCCAACAAAAACACATACCATAGAATTAATTAACATCTCTATTGATTCTTTTATATATTCTGGTTTATCTGGGAAATCATTTTTAATTCCTTTAATCATTACAAGAGTATGAATCACTAATAATCCTCCAATAATAGGAAGAAGTAATTGAAACACTGGTATACCAAATAACTTAAAATCATAAAATGGAATAAAAGCACTTAAAAAGACTAATCCAATAAATCCCATAATTCCTTCACATGAAGCATTAATAATACCAAGATTAATTGCATGTGTATAAATTGCTTGTATTTGTACACAATATGATGTGTATACCATAAATAGTACAATCAACATGTCTTTAATAACACTATTACATAAAAACATATGATCTAAAAAGCCTACAAAACAAAAATATGTTACATTATCTAATGAATGATCTAACCAATCTCCTATTGGTGAACAAATACCAGAAGAACGTGCACGAATACCATCACATGAATCAGCAATCCAAAACCATAAAATTGAAAATGAATTAAAAATACACATCCATGCTGGAAGTGGTTGTGAATAATCTGGATATAATATTGTCATTAATGTAAATGCAAGAATTGGCATTACATTCCCACTTAATGTAATCATATTTGGAACTACCCATTTTGGAATAATATTATTAATTGGAATAAAGAGATAAGGAATATTAATTTTATTATTAATAATTGACTCATCTCTTGTTTGTATTTTATAATGTTCAAGATGGTCAGCTTCTTCAGGAGTTAATTTAAAATGGAATATTGTGGTGTCCATATCTATCTATTTGATTTCTTCTTTGTTTTTAGGGTTAAACAGGGTATGTTTATCATTAAAAATAATCTTTGTTGACTGTTATAATTTCCTAGAAATACTTTCTAATTCTTCTTCCCTTAGTTGGAGCCATCTCACTCCTTTAAATCTTATTTTTATTCATAACGTATGGACTTTCTTCTCTTTTTTGTTTTGGTTTTAAAAATGCTAAAAAAAACAAAAAAAAAAGTTAAATTAATTTTTCATATATTTAAAAGTATTTATTTACTGAATAATTGTTATTCTTCTCTTTGGATTGAAGGATGGCTAACACTATCATTATTTTTTATTGAAAGTGAGATATATTCAATAAATAATTCTTTCATAACACTCCATGGCTGTTTTAATCCTTTAATCTCTTCGTCATCAATTGCAATCAATACCCCAAGAGAGTGTTGGAAGTTTGCAAACCAAACAATGAGATGCCAAATTCCATGATTAAAGAACTATAAATGAGAGACACACTTGAAGAAATAATAAAAAAATTTGAATAATTCAACAAACTAACTGATCCCAAGCAACAAAGATAGTGCCAATAGCATATGAAATTCCTCCTGTAAGTAAATAAAAAACTAATGAAAGAGGACAGAAATAAAATACTAATGGACCATAAAGAACACACGACCATCCCATAGCCAAATACATAATGACATCTGTTCTTGTTGTTGGTGGAGCAAAGATAGTAAATATAAATCCAATTAAAGCCAATGCCACAACTATGAAAATAGCTAAACAGCCTGTTTTGAAATATCCCTTTGCAAATGTTCTTGTAAAGATAAAACATAAATAGCAACCAGAAATCATGATATAAATAGTGATATGGTCTAGTCTTTGAAAGAAATATCTAAGACAAATACTGTTAGGAAGAAGAATATTTAATAAGTGATAAGTTGTAGAATTGAAATATAAAGTAAATGAAGCAAGACAGAAACACAATATTGCTAAGTTGTTCATTTTATTTAAATTGTGTTTTTTGGCATATCTTCTAAACATCTTAAATATAAAAATAGCATAAAAAATCCCAAACAAATGAGTTAGTACATTGACTCCTTCCTCAAGAAGGCATTGGGGTCGTTCATCATGGGGAGTTAATTGGTTTCTAGCGGTTTGGATGTCACACAAGAAGCACATAAAGTCTATGAGTTTAGTGATCTGGAGGGTTTGGGATTGTCATTTTTTCATCAATCAGAATTAATCATTCAAACATCGATACTTTTCACTTGTCACTTTCCTCTTCTAATCAAGCTTTTAAAAAAGATATTTTAATGAATTAAAAAAAAAAAATAAAATAACTTTTATTTTTTGAACGTAAAAAAAGTGATTTAATTTTGGAAAGATTTAGCAAGTTCTTCTAAATCTGCTTTCTTCTTTTTGGCAGCTTCTAATTTCTTTTCTAATTCAAAGATTTTCTTTTGTTGTTCAATTTCTTTGAGAGTATATTGGTCAATACCAAATGTTTCGATATCTTCTTCTTCCTCAACTTCAGTGACAGGAGGAGGTGGTGGTGGTAAATTCATTTGAACAACAACAGGTGTATCATCAAATTCATCTACCTTTTTAGCACATTCTAAGAGATTCTTTGTGGCATCAGCAAGTTTCTTTGAAGCATCCAAAAGATCTTTGTATTTATGACTTCTTCCTTTAGTTCTTGTTCCAGCTCTACAAGACACAACAACTTTTTCCACTTTCTTACCAACTTTATCAGCTACTTTAACTAATTCATCAGAATTAACATTATCTTCTTTAATTTTTTGTTGTAATTCAATTGCAGTACTTTTAACATCTTCTACTGCTTTAATTAATTCCTCTGCATATTCTTTATCTCTATGAACACCACTCGCAGTTTCAGAGTTTTGGAGTTGTTGAATTAATTCTGCTTGTGCTGTAGTAGCAGTAGATAAAACACCAATAGATGAACCAACCATAACAAGAACTGCTTCTTGTAAAGTAGCTTCAACAATTTGTTTAGGATCTTCACTTGCTTCAGCAGCTTCTTTTTTAGCTTGGATGTCTTTTTGCATATCTTTATAAATAGAATCTATTTCACTAGTAACAGTTTGCATTTTTGTTAATGCAGTATTTTCAGCTTCCATTTCTTCAGAAGTAATTTCCACAGTCATTGCTTTACCAAGGTCAATATCAACCAAATCATCAATCTTTAAAATATTAGTGATTTGTTTTTCAGCATTAACTAAATCAGCATCAATTCCTTTCATATTTATTTGATTACCAATTGATTCTTCATCAACTGCACTAAGCATTCGAGCCATTTCATTACTTAATTTCATTGCTGCATCAAGTAACATTTTTCTTTCATTCTTTTTCTTTGATGTTCTACTTGCTTTAATAAGTGCTTTTAATACCTTTTTAGATTTTTCTGCAACATCTTCAACTTTTGCTTGAGTTGTATAATCAAAAGCAGAAATATTATCTAATTGATGTCTTGCTTGAGTAAATTCTTCAAGTGCTTTTAATGCTTCTTCATTAAGCTCTTCTTTAATACCACTTTCTTCAAGTTCATTTGCTGAATCTACAACAAGAATTTCTCTCTTTAATTCAACAGCAGCCATTCTATAATCCATTCCAGCAGTATGTAATGAAGATAACATATCTTCTCTTTGGAATGTATTAACATCTTGTTCTAATTTAGCCATCATTAAATCTAATTGCATTTTATCTTCAATTATATCACCTCTTCCTTCTTCTAATTGATCAACAAGTCCATCAATACTTTTAGAGAATGGGTCATATTCATTAGCAATAGCTAATGACTTTTCCATGAATTTTCTTTCATCTTCATCATCTTCAACTGGTTCAAGTAATTTTGAAGTAATAAGAGAAGCAGTACGTGCAGCATTAAGTATTTGATCAGCATATTTAGCATTCTTTTCATTCTTTGATTTTGCTTTTAATAATTGAGACATTTTAAGTGAGGCAATAGCTGCTTTCTTTGAATCAGTATACATAGAATGATGAACAACTTCATTAACATCATCTCCTAAAACTGCTTTAATTGCATCAGCTGTTAATCCAGCAGCTTCTCTAATATCATCATTTTTATTAGGACTATAAACTGTTTGATCTGCATTTGTTAATATTATTTTAGCGTTAGAAGTCATATCTTTTAAGTTTCCAATAATAAATGCTCTTTTAGCATCATCAACTTCAACACTAGCAGTAGATTCTTTCATATATTTAACAATAGTTGGAATATCCTTTTTCATTTCTAATGCAGCACGTTGAACATCTTCAACTCTCATATTTTGTAATGTAGATAACCAATCAGCCATTTGCAAACAACCACCAGCTGATTCAAGGAATTTCTTTCTTTTATTAATTTTGTCATCTTTAATCTCTTCAATGAAATTATCCATTAAATCACAATTTTTACAAATATCATCAATATCTTCTTCTAAAGGTCCTCCTTGTGGTGTTCCTTTTAATTGTGAAGTTTCTAATAAACTGATACTTGAATTTTTACATTTACTTAAAAGATCATTCATTATTGATTGACATTCAGGATTTCCCATTGCAAGTCCCATTGATTGTGCTCCAAAAACTAACATTCTTGCATCTGTTTGTGCTTGTGAAATAGCAGCTTCAACAATATCACCAGCTGCTGCTCTTGCAATTTCACATGCTGCATCAACATCAGCAGATACAGACTGTGATAATTCAAAGATTAAGTCTTGATCAATATCCATAACAAGTCCATTAGCACAAGCATTTAATGCTTCTGTACACATTTGAATTCTTCTTTCTGCTTCTGTTAAAGCAGCAAGTAATGCTGGATTATTTGGGTCTTTTTCTAATGCACTACAAATATCCATATATTCATTTATAGCGTCCATTAAATTATTTGCCATTGCTTCAAAAATTTCTTTATCTTCAACAGAAGATGAACCATTTAATACAGCTTGACGCACACCATCTACATAAAATCCAAATTGTTTAATTTTTTCATTAGATAATTTTGGACCATTTCTAAATGATTCTGATAATGGTTTAAGAAGTCCAAGAAGATTATCTGATTGATTTCTAAGTTGATTTCTCCAATTATCATCATTTGATTGTGTTTTTTCTTTTAAATTTACAGCAAAATTAACAGGTAATGCATATGTTTTATTAGCTTGATATATATCATTTGATTCTACAGATTGTGAAATTTGAGTTAATGGAGTAGGTTGAGCAACAACTCTTGTTTTTGTGACAGTACTTTTTACAGCAGCTGTTTTCTTTTGTTTAGTTAATTGAACTTCAGTAGCTTTTTCTAAGTCTTTATCGTCTTCTACTACTTTTTGTGCTTTTAAAGTAATAATTTCAATATATCCTGCGACTAATGAAAAGATATCTTCTCCTTCTGATGTATAAAATTTAATAATTTCTCCATTATTAAATTTTCCAAAATCAAATATTACTGCTTCTGAACTAAATTTCCAACTCTTTAAATGTTCATATGGTTCACTCATTATAACTTTATGATCTAATGTTAACATTTTTAATTCAACTGGTGAAAATGCCATTAATACTTGATTTAATTTTTTCTTTTTTGGGTCAGTTGATTGTATAATTCCTTTAGGTTCAATTCCTCCATGATAAATATTCATTCCATATGATCTTAATGTCATACATAATTGAAGGTATTTATACTTAGCATCTACTGGTGTCATTGAATTCATAGTTTTCCATTTAGCAAATATTTCTTTTTCAATTTCTTTCTTTTGATACATTTCTGGTGCAAAATGTGTAATATTTTGATGAATTGTTGATACTTTTTTTGTTTCATCACATTTCCCAATATCAATCATTGCATTTAATGCTCCAAATCTTATAATTTCATCTTTATTACATGGATATAATCCTCCAACAATATTATCATGTGCTTGAATATAACTTAAATGTAATAACATTGGATCTTCTTTATTTAATTCTCCTTCTTGAATAAAATGTCTTTTTTTCAATGTAATAACATCACTTGGTCCAGCAACTTCATATAACGAACTTTTCATTCTTAAAAATTTATTTGATCCTTGAATTTGAATTCCAAATGCTTCAGCATGATGTAATGATAATTTGTCTGCAATTGCAACAACAAGTCCTTTAATTGTTTGACATACATCTAACATCATTTTTTTAGTTGATCCATCAGGAAGTAAAACATTTACTACTTGCATTCTCTTTCTAAACCAAACTTCATCATCTGTGACAAGGTCATATGATTCAATAGTTCTTTTTGGAATCATCCATTGTCCTTTTTCTCTTGTTTTATCATTTGGAAGGAATAATGCATATTCTTCCATATTTACTATTATTTATTATTATCTTTTCTTTTTCTTTTAATAAAATCATCAAACCTTCTGATTGTTGTCTTTCTTTAATTGCTACTAATATATCATAAACTGTAGCTGTAAAATTAAATTGCATCTTCTTTGTACTTAACATTTTTCTGTCATTTCCAAATAATACTTGAAGTACTAATGACACTGTATTGATTAGTTTTATTTCTCTTTTTCTTTTTTCTTTTCATTACAAACTTTCTTTCTAACTGATTTGCTTAGTTCGACGATGGATCTAATAATTGATTTATTATTAGAACATTATCTTGTTTTTAAAAACATTTTTCTGTGTTTTTTGTGATTCTTTTTTTGAAAAATTAAATCAGAAAATCATAACTTAAAATTGTGTTATTGACGTGTTGATGAACGACAATGGACTTCATCCTTTATTGACTTCTCTTGTATCTTGTTATTTTTCTAAATTAAATGATACTGAATTACAGAAAATAAAAGAGGAAGTTAATAAAAGAATTGATGATGGAAATCATGTAACTTATTGGAGAGAAGTAAGAGTAAAAATTAGTGAAGAAATTCAGAGAAGAGAGTCAATTAAAAGTCAACGCAAATTAAACGAAAAAAGTCCTTTTGAAGTTATTTGTAATGAACCACTCCAAAGAATGCAACAAGTTGTTGACAAATATACTTTCATCAATTCTAAAGATAAAAGTTTAATTCCTCAAGTTCATTGTCGAGTTAATTTGATTCAACCAAAAACAAGATATTCAACAGCAACTGTTTGTTATTACTATTATTACAAAGAAAACTATTTATAACTAATGACCAAAGGGTAAGACAAATGAAATAACTGATGGTTATGAAATAACAATTTTATATCCAAATTTTCATGGAAGAGTTAATTATAGAATAGAAGAAACAGATAATAAAAACTTTTGTAAATTAATTATTACATCAAATTCACAGTATAAGGATGTTGAATTCATTATTGAAAATAAACATATTGAAATGTCTCAAAGAAGAGGATATTCTTGTTATTTTGATAAAGAATTATTTCATCTTAAATTCTTTTTTAAAAGAGATTTTCAAGAAATAGATTAAAATTCTTTTTTTTTATAGTTAAAGAGATTTATTAAAAGTGAAAATCAAATATATTTCATATAAATTGAATGTTTTGTATAGTTTTTATTAATTAAGCATAAATTCATAAAACTTATTATTGAATTATCGTATCATTTTTAATACTCCCATTTGATTAAGAAGATTTTAACCTATTAAAATAGTTTGATTATTAAACCTAACATTGTAACTGAATGTGAATGTGAATATATATGTTTGTTTGTAGTTTATACTGTTGATGATGTAATACTTCTGGTACAATGTATTTTGATGTTTCTATCTATTTTATGAATATCACTACTGTCATTTATCATTTTAATGTATTTTACCTTCCAAAAATTTGTTATTTTACAATTAATTTGTTTATTTTCATCAAGTGATACAACAAAGAAATTATCTGTTTTAATATCTCAATGTAATATTCCATTTGAATGAAGATATGAATTTTTCTAATTATTTCTTAGATGGTAGTATATTATATCTTTCAGACTCTTGAGAGTCTTATTCTTAGAACATTCCATATTTCTATATACTCTGAAATTACATAAGAATCTTACATGAAATAATTTAAAATTATTCTTGATATTTTTCAATACCATTCAATTGTTGTATTGTTATTAAAATGATATTCTTAAATATTCTTCTTCATTTTATTCAAAATGTATTTATATGTTTATTCATATATTTTCATATAATTATAATTCTTATTTTAAATTTGAATGTTTTACAAAACATCAGGGTTTAATAGTTGTTAAATTTATTTACTCGTTATTTCATAATTCACTCCAATAGTTCTTTTATTTTTTGTTATAATTTGTATGAGTGTTTGGTACACTTTCAATACATTCTATTATTGTTTTATATTTCATATTTCACCATTTATTTTGTGATCACATTTTGATAAACGGACTGTTGTTATTTTCTTTTATAATAAACATAATAAGGTTTACTATGATTAATTTTTGATGTTATAATTTTATCTGTATAAAATTCTTCTTAAAATCATTTGATTTCTTTATATCATTTTCTTTGATTATTTCGTTGGTTCAAATTTTCTTTGTTTTATATGTAATATACTTATTAAACTGTTTTGTTTTATTCTTTTTTCTGATTCTTATTGTTGAAATATATTCTTTGAATAATTATTATTTTCTTCTTCTCTTCTATTAAATCTTTTATTCTATTTCACATTCTTTATGAAATTTGTCCAGTTCGTTTCTCTTTTTAATTATGTTTCATTTTATTCATGTATATAAGTTTCATGCTTTTTCTAATATATTTAAATGAATGTTTGTCTCTGATTAACATTGATTAATATCATATGCTCTCTTTATTATAACCTAAGTTTACTTTATATGTTCATTCTTAATACAATTTTCATTCACTTCTGATAGCTTAATATAGTTGTGTTATTTTTTATTTTTATTGATTATTAAATTCCAGTTATTAAATATATATTTGATATTAAACCAATATAAATTCTTATTATATAATTTCTATAAGTATCAGTATTGATATTCTCATTTTTATTTTCATTTTGCACTTTCTTGTTTAATTCTTTATTATCATTTTGTTTATAATAATAATAACTTTTTATGAAAGTGTAAACAAGTTTATTATTTTGACTCAAATACTTATATATCATTACAGTAGTTATTCTTTTGAAATTCTCACATTTCTCATTCATTAATATCATTTATTTAATTATATGTGTAAGTATGTATTTCCATTCTTGAATATCATGGTGTTTATTTTCAGTATCTTTTTTAATTAATTTTGTAAATACACTTTTGACTTTACTTTATTCTGAATTTTATTCATTTCAATTATTTTAATTAATTGGTTTATGAATTTAAATAATATTTTATTTATAAAATAATATGTATTATATTCAGTTAATCTTTAATGCATCTTTTATTATAATAATGAGTCATTCTTTTATCATTTATTTAATAGTTTCTAATATACTCTCCAGTTTTATGATTTGTTACTTTTGAGTTAACCTTTTCATTCTTTGTTTTTATATGTTTTTTTTTAATATTATCATTTTACCAGTCATTAATTATTTTATTCTTCTGATTTTAACACGTGGTTCTCTTTATTAACACTACTTTTATTTTCTTTATTTTGTTTCTTTATTTATTCTTTTTTACAATGTCTTTTCCTTCGTCTTTCATTTTTACAAGTTGTTTCATTTATATACTCTTATTGTTTTTTTCTTTTCTCTTCTTTTTTCAGTGTAATTTATCATTCTCATTATATTATTTCATTTACTCTTTATTCTTTAAATTTTTTAAATTCTATCTTCATTTTTATTATTTTTATTAGTTATGGTATATTTTCTGTACAACGCATTTTGTTTAATGTTTGTTACAGTTTTCATTTATGTATGTAGTTCTTTCATTAAACCATTTATTTCATATTATTTATCTCTTTTTCACTCGTGTTTATCATTTTTGTTTAATTCTCTTCTCTCTTGGATTATATCTCATTGATGTATTTTCTTGTAACTATTTTTATGTACTTAATTGTTATAGATTTGTTTTTATTTAATTAAATTGATGGTTCATTTGTCTACTCACACAATTCTATTTTATTCAAATTCATTCCAACAATAAAAAGATGGTTATAGAAATAAATAGAACACAAAAATGAAAGAAAATGAGCAAACATTATAAATATAAAAAGAATTAAAAGGAAAATGAATGAACAACGATAGAATAAATGAATAAAATAAATTATAAAGATAAATTGAATGAAATAAGTAGAATCAACAAATAATAGCAATGATAAAATTGTAAAATTAAGGTGTTCATTTTATTTAAAAAAGACAATAACAAAATTAAATAAAACAGAGATTATATTCAATACAAATGGTTTGTTGCTGATGTGTATTGACAAATTGTATTTAAATTCATAAGTATCAAAAACATAATAAAAATGTTGTTAAAAGAAAAAAGAATTTGAATTTGAAAAAAAAACAATTTCAAATGAAGAAGAGATGAAGCACAAAATTGTGTGAGTGATAGTTAATATTGAACAACATGAAATTTATGTTTATTTTATCACAAAAATAAAAATATGTAAATGAATCAAACAAAGAAATAAAAATAAATGAATAATAATACATACGAAAAGAAACAAAGAAAAATAAAGAAGTTGAACATAAAGAAATATAAGAAGAAATGTATATTTAAATAATAATATAAATGATAGAAAATGAAGAAAGATATGAAGAGGAGAGAGAAATTATAATAAATAATGAGAATAACATATAATCAGACAACCAACAATAGAAACTTCAAATAAGTAAAAATACAGAATTAAATAATGATAATGTCATTGTATTTTGCTTATATTAATCAATGTAATAAAGTTATAAGTCTACTTTAAAATATTTAAATGAAATGTGACAATTTTATTTAAATTCATTTCATTTAAATCGTTGTTCAACACATTTAAAAGAAAAAAGATGAATGAGATAGAAAAATATAGAATATAAAGCATGTGATAGATATAAAAATGAAATGTCACAAGAAGCAATTCAATTTGAATTGTCGGTTCATTAAATATGATTCATTAACAATCAATATAAAAGTCAATTAAACAAATAGAATATTATTGTTTTATTTGGTGTATTTCATTAACTAATTTCATTGTACAAACACTAATGATATTATTTTGAAATTTTGTTTCTTTGAAAGTGATTGTTGTTTAGAATTAAAACAAAATATGAAAAATTTAAAAGAATGTTTTGAGAAAGAATATTTGTAATAACAACTTAAATAAAAGAGTTGAATAATAATGAATGTATCAATAGTAACATGTTTATTCTATTTTATATTTTCTATACAATTTCATTTTATTTAAATCATCTGAGAAATAGTAAAAAAGAATATTTATTAA
>NW_001915128.1:0-7020 GCF_000208925.1 Entamoeba histolytica HM-1:IMSS
ATTCTCTTTTATTTCTTATTCTTATTTTATTATCTTATTTTTGTTTATCATTTATTATCTTTATTAAATTAATTGATTGAAGTGATGTTGATAAAACATGAAAATTCAAATAACAAAAGATGAAATAATAACAATAAAACAGAATTGAATCTTCTTCTCTTCAATATTTTTGTTTTTTTTTTAACAAAAATGAAAAAATACTAAAAAGAAACTAATTATAGAAAATAACAATATTATAATTTTATTATTATTATATTATTAATATTATTAAATAATTATTGTTGTAAAAAAAATAAAAATGAATAACATTTATTTAAAATAGAATGATGTTCAAAATAATGATTAACTTGATTTGTTAATAACGTGGATTAACTATTTAAACATCCATATTTTGAACTTATAAACATCAAATTAAAATAAAATGGGTGCTGCGCATTCTCTCCAACAAGAAACAAAACATCAAATTGAAGAAATGTTAGAAACAAAAGAAATAATCAAACAAATAGAAGAATGGACAGAAAAAAGAATAAACAATGTAATATTTGATTCAGATAAAGATGATTGGAAAGTTGGTACATCAGTATTTGATAAAAGATTAATGAATAAAGAAGATATAATAATTATTATTGAAGATTCCGAAGGAAATCAATTTTGAGGATATGTTAATTCTAAAATTGAAGAAGTTGATTGGTATATAAAAGATTCACAATCATTTTTATTTTCATTAGAAACAAAAGGAAGAAATGAAGGAATGAAGAAATTTGATATTATATTCCAACAATATGCATTTAGTTTATATAATCAAGCAGATAATTATTTATTTTCATTTGGAAGTAGTGATATTTATGTTTTTAAAGAAAAAGCTAAAACAGAATCATATTGTCAACAACATTCATATGAATATAAAGGAATGTCAAAAGCACTTTGTGGAAACGAATATCCATATAATTTCACACCAAAACGAATCATAGTAATTGAAATGAAATGATTCAATCTAGAATAATTGAAAATGAAATAAAAAAGAATAAAATTAAAACAATTCATGAAAATGTGAAATAAAAATTTACATAATTCAATGATGATTTATTTTATTTCATTTGAAATATTCACACCCAATGTGTTTTTAATAAATAATAAAAGCAATAAGAATGAAAGAGAAATAAAAAGAAATGAATAAACAATTTATTTGTAATATTTCATAGAATTAATTCATTAAGAATCAAATGAATAAAATAATAGAAATAAGAATAATAAACAAATAAAGAAATGATAAAATACATCAACATATTTCTTTATTATTTCTTTATTTATTTCATTCTTTTATTGTTATTTTTTATTTAAACAATACTAAACAAAACATAATAAGAAAGATAAATAAGAATAACACAACACAAAATAAAGAATAAGAATAAAAGTCAATTAATTCAGTATTAATAGAAATAGCTTCTATTGTTTCTTATCTATTTAAGATTAATCCCATCCTTTGTCTTCTTCTTGTAGTTATACTGAGTATGTTTTGTTGTGATAGAAGTATTATTCAACAACATCCATCATGTTTTTAATTATATGGTTTTTAATTTCTTTAATGATGTCAATTTCAATTTTTAATTCTTTAATTAATTTATTACTTTCTTTATTTATTAATCCATTTATTGAGATTACTACTGGAATTATTTTGTCATATTTTGATTTCTTTATTTTCATTTTAATATTCTTTATTTCCTTATACTTATTTCTTTTCTTCAAATACACTAAATTAATATTGTGATATGTCACAATCGTCATATCAAATAATAAACAGCTTTGTTCTTTTTATCTACTACGTATATGTCTGGTATTTTGTGATATTATCATTCACTTTTATGCATTATTTGTATGTTCAATATCATATTGATGTCTTTATATTTGAACATTGTTTCATATGGGGTTTTTATATTGAATATTTCCTGTGTATTTTCTTATCAATCAATATGAATATGCCAATATTGTCATGTTTTTCTATTTGTGATTTATTATGATAAATACAAGATAGTAAGATGTGTTCTACTGTTGTTATCTTGTTTTTACAAAGTGTTGAGTATTTTAATCTTTCATTTTTCATTATTTTTGATTTTCTATACAAACTGAATATTGCACCATCATTCATTTTAGTTAATTGAAGAAATTCATTTTTTTAATATTGATTGACTTCCATACTTTCATTGTAGTAGTTTTATCTACTCATTTTGACTCAAACCATCTTCTAAAATATCCACTAATTTGATGACACTTCCATTTTTGATGTATTTATCATTAATTTTTTTATTTCTATTACTACTTCTTTTTCTTTTTTTCTTTTCAATCCCTTCATTTATTATTTCTTCTATTTTTGTTTCATTTATTTTATGACTTATCGCATTTTAATTCTATTCCTTATTCATTTCTTGTTGTGTCATTTATCTAATATGTTATTTCTTATTTCACTCTTGTACAATAGTACATCACCGTCCTTACTAATTCATTAACATATTCGTCATTTATATTTATTAATCATTCATTTCTTCTATAATGACATATAGATAGTCTTTAGAGTTGAACCATTGTATTTTGCCTTTCTTATTTATTTTCTTATCTCCAAATCAATTTTATCTAAGTGACTTTCCAATTTATAACTGATATTGAATATCTGAAGATATTGATTACTTCATTGTTTATTCTAGTAATATATCTTCTATTACTACTTTCATCACTGTTTATTTCTTCCATCTTCTGATTCATTTTTTCTTTGATAGTTTTACAATTGAATGTGTCATCAATTTCATCAGATTGCCATATTCCTAAGTATTTATACAAGTCATCACATTCAACTATAGGGATGTTCTGCATTCAATTTGGTATTTCCTTGATGTTTTTAATACCATTCCTGACTTTTTCTCATTCATTTCAATATGTAACTTATTATTTCTTTAATTTCATTGTGGATTATTCCCATTTCTTCACTACTTTGCATCATTATTCTCATTTCATCAATATATAAAGTGTGATTTGCTTTTGGGAATTTCTCTTCGATGATTTGAGAAATTACATTCATCTGTATGATGAATAATAGATTTTATAATGAATCATTTGTAAAATTCCTCTATTTAATTTAATACATCATAGATATTCATTAAATTTATAACCGATGAATATCTTCCATCTAATCATCATACTTTCAATAATGTCAATGATGACACACTCATAATTAAAATATTTTAATGATTCAATTACCCATTCGTGGTTGACAGTGTCATATGCTTTCTTAATGTCATAATATGACTCAACATATTTTGTGTATTTCTCTTCTTTCTTCTGCTTTAACATATAACTATTAATTATTCCTTCTTTAGCAGCTAAAGACTGTAGCTTACATCCCAATTGATTATTATTAATTTTAAATGATTCACTATTCATGTTAAGTCTTCTGTGAATCTTTTCTTTTAATATTGAGGTAAATACTTTCATTATTATATTTGTACAACTGATATGATAATAATTAGTGACATTATTCATATCACTTTGTGGATTAATAAAGTTCTTCCACTTACCATGTCTAATTTGATGTTTTGAATGAAGTTCAACCATTCATTGAAGATACTAAGAATGATTTCTCTTGATGATGACATTCTTTTCAAATAATACCCATATATAATGTCTATTCATTGTGTTTTCCAGTTATTTATTTTCATTATACTTAAATTTAATTCATTTATTGTTATTATGACACTATCATAATTGACATATCTTTCATTCAACGAGGTGATTAGTTTTATTTTCCAATTTTCTTTATTTAATATCACCTGTATTTCATATAACATTTCCAATATTCTAATGTAATATCGTTATTTTTGTATATTTCATTTTTTGTTTCTTATTCTAATTTTCTTGTTAGAATCAAACATGATTTTATTTGTATTGATTCTGATTATTTCATTTTTATTAAATTTAATTCTTTATTCATTGTCATCATATATTTTATGTATTTTATTCTTTCTATTGCTTCTTTATCATATTCTTTTAATTTCATGATGCACTTTATTCTGTACAATTTCATTGACAAAATCTTCTAGTCTATTTATTTTCTTTAGGATTTCTTTTATTTCATCAAATTTATCTCTTATTATTTTATTTTGGAGATATATGTGAATAACCATTGAAATATTCTTCATATCATCTTGCATATCCTGCATTCTGCTTCCTTGACAATATCAATCTATTATTAATTTCCATTATTAATCAGTCAGCTTCTTTTCTTTGAAAGTAGTAATTAATGTTTGAAGATTTTTCTACTTTCATTTCTTTTATTTTATTGATGAGAGTGTTAAGGTATTCTTCATCAATTTCTGTAGAGTTATTCTTTATTATGTTTTTTCTTTATTATTGAATTACACTCTAGTCTTCTTTCTATTATATCATTTACTTTCACTTTAATATATTGTTTAGTATTTTGTTTTATATTATGTGATATTTTAATATATTTAATAAATTCATTTTCATTATTGACATTGATGTTTGTCACTTTTATTATACTTTTTATTTCTATTCTCAAATTAAAATATCAATAAAATGTGAAAATTGTTAATTAGAACTTATTGACTTGGAATTTAACTGTTCCATTTGTAAAGAAATCACAAATTTGTGATGCTGCAGCCATCCCTGCATTGATATTTGATTCTTCAGTTTCTGCTCCTATTTTAATTGGTGTTGCAAAGAATCTTCCTTTAAACTCATTATTAAATACTTTTGAAGTAGGTGCAACATCAGTGATATAAATTAAGTCTTCTCGTTCTCTCATTATTCTAATAAGTCCTTCTTCATCAATAATTTCTTTTCTTGCTGTATTACATATCATTCCTCCATATGGAAGTTTTTTAATTAATTCATATCCTATTTTTCCTTTAGTTTCTTTTGTTAATGGAAGATGAAGTGAAATAACTTGACATTCTTCAAACAATTCTTCTATTTTCTTTACTTGATTTTCAGTAGTGATAAATGGATCATATACTTTAATTTTCATACCAATTCCTTCTGCTATTTCTTTAACTCGTTTCCCAACATATCCACATCCACAAATTCCAAGTGTCTTATCCTTTAATTCTCTTCCTTTTCCTTCTTTAAATCCTTTTCTAAATCCAAAAATCATCATCCCAATACAAAGTTCTGCAACACCATTCCTATTTTGTCCTGGTGTATTCATTACAACTATTTTCCCTTGATTACATGCTTCTATATCTATATTATCATACCCTGCTCCCGCTCTAACAATAATCTTTACTTTTTCTCCAGCTTTAATTATCTCTTCATCTATTTTATCCGATCGAACAATTACACCATCTGCATCTTTAATCCTTTCAATAACATCCTCTTTCTTCTTATACTTCTCTATCATTACCACTTCATGACCTGCTTTCTCAAGAATCTCTCTAATCCCTTTAACTGCATTTTCTGCAAATGGCTTTTCGGTTATCACAACTATCTTCATCTCTTTCTAAGTCTTTCTCTTTCCTTTAAATACTCTTCTCGTTTCTTTTTTTTTTTTCTTTCTTCTTCATTTCTTCTCTTCAACCACCTTTTCTTTCTATCTTTTCTTGTCTCTTTCTTCCTTCGTTCTTTACAATCTCTCCCTTTTTTCGTTTTTTTTTTTGGTTTTGTAGTTTTTTCAGAAAAGGAAAAACTAAAAAGAAAAAAATTAAAAATTAAAAAAAAGGAGATACAAGAGGAGATATAACTGCTTTTTTTATTTTTATGGAAGGATTATTCTTTTTTTTTTCTTCTAAAAAAAGAAACAAGCTGATTCTTTTGGTGTTGTAATTGACTTTTTTTTTATCTTGATGATATAAAAAGAGCTATAATCTTCAAAATAGTATTCTAATGAAAGCCTTACACTCTTCTGATAAATCACAATCAAACTCTGAAGGAAATGAAGTTCAACAAAGCTCTGATTCAAAAGAGATTGAAATGACTGCATTTGAAGTAGATGAAGGGTATGTAGAAGAAGAAATTGAACCATTACATAAGAAACATCCTAATTGTTGTCAAATTGCTTTTATGCAAAGAGCACCAAAATATATTAGAAAAGGAAGAAAAGGAAGTTTAAATGTTAAAGAAATTGGACAATTACCACATACACTTGATATTGAAATGACTCATAAAAAAATTACTAAATGTTGGGAAAAAGAAATAGAAAAACATCCTAAAAGTCCATCATTATTAAGAACATTATTTAGAATGGAATGGGGTCATTTCTTGATTTGTTTTATTGCAATTATGATTTCACAACTTTCAACATTAGTTATTCCTGCTATTATTCAATTTATGGTAGAATGGGTTGCAGAAGATGAACCAGAAACATGGAAAGGAGTAGTGTATTTACTTGTTATTGCATTTATGCAAATATTAACATCATTTTGTTTTCAATTATCAATTAAATGGATTTTTGTCTTATCATTAAGACTTAGAAATGGATTAATTTCTATGATTTATGAAAAATCATTAAAATTAAATTCAGCATCAATAGAAGAAACTGGGAAATTGGTTAATTTAATGTCAAATGATGCAATGCTTTTTGTTGAACAATTACCATTAGTTATTACTGGGTCATGTGCACCAGTATTATTTTTAATAGTATGTATAATTCTTCTTTGTATTATTACATATTGGGCTTTTATTCCAATTGGAGTCTGTTTAGTATTTGTGTCTGTTAATACGATATCAGGTAAAATGATTGGATTTTTCTTCCGTAAAACACAAAGTGCAACTGATAAACGATTAAACTTTTTAGGAGAGATTTTAAGAAGTATTAAATTTATTAAATATAATGCATGGGAAGAACCACTTCATAAAAGATTAAGGAAGTTAAGAACAAAAGAATTGTGGTGTATGGGAGGTACGATGTCAGCACGATCAACCTTAGTTACATTAATGTTAGAATTATCTCCATTCATGGCATTTGTATTATATCTTGTTTATATCCAAATTGATTATCACTTAGAAGTTGGTAAA
>NW_001915128.1:7120-20701 GCF_000208925.1 Entamoeba histolytica HM-1:IMSS
GGTATTCACAACGATTAGATTGGTTAGGTGTTGGACTTGCTATTATTACTGTTATGGTTATTGTTATTTTGAAAGTTAAAGGAGGAATTGAATCAGGAGTAGCAGGTGTTGCATTAATGAATATTACAACGCTTGGAGGATTTATTACAGATTTCTCACAAAATATATTAGAAGTAGATATTGTTATGCAATCAGTAGAAAGAGTATTAGTGTTAAAAGATATTCCTGTTGAAGAAACAAAAGAGAAGAAAAGAAAGTATCAAGAAATACCAGAGGATTGGCCAAAAGAAGGAAAGATTGAATTAAAGGGATATCAATTTAGATATCGTGAAGGATTACCATTAGTTTTAAAAGGAGTAGATGCTGTTATCAATGATAAAGAAAAAATAGGTATTGTTGGAAGAACAGGAAGTGGAAAATCAACAATGATGGCAGGATTGTTTAGAATTGAAGAACCTGCAGGTGGGTCAATTCTTGTTGATGGAATTGATACTACAACAATTCCTATGCATACATTAAGATCAAGAATGTGTATTTTACCACAAGAAGCAACTATGTTTAGTGGAACAATTAGAGAAAATCTTGATCCTACATTCCAAAAGAGTGATGAAGAAATGAAACATGTATTAGAATTGGTTAATGTAAATAAAGAATTGGATTATATAGTTACAGAAAATGGAGAAAATTTCTCACTTGGAGAACGTCAAATGATTTGCATGGCAAGAGCATTATTAAAGGGAGCTAAAATATTAATTATGGATGAAGCAACTGCATCAATTGATATTCAAACAGATATTATGATTCAAGAAATGGTTAGAAAGAATTTCAAAAAATGTACAACATTAACTATTGCACATAGACTACATTCAATCATGGATTCTAATCGAGTTATGGTATTTGATGATGGTCATTTAATGGAAATGGATACTCCAATTAATTTGATTGAACAAGAAACAACAATCTTCAATAATTTGGTTCAACAATCAGGATGTGCTGAAGAACTTAAACGATTAGCAAAAGGAGAAGCATCTATTGCTGAAACATTAAAAGCTGAAGATGCAAAAAAGAAAAAACAAGAAAATGAATCATCAGACTCAACTGAAAAGCCAACAGAATTGATTGACTTAAATACACCATCTGCAAGTCCAATGCCACTTGATGGAACAGTAACCAATAAAGATAAATCCCCATTACTCAATTTAAATACACCAACAGTAAGTCCATTACCACAACATGTAAACGATAAGAGTGAATCGGTAAGTGAAGGTAGTAACAATTCTTCATCTAAATAAATTGATTGATTTTGTTTTAATTAATGGTTTATCATAAAAATAAATGCAATTTCTAAAGGATATTCATTCTTTTGTTTTTTTGTATCATGTTCTTATTAATTACTTACTTAAAGTAATTTTATATTTTATTCTTTTTTAATATCAAATTTTGTTTGTAACAGTTAACAAACATAACAAATTACATATTATTTTTTACTTTTAAAATAAGAGAATGAAATTATTTTAACAAAAGTCTATTCTTCCTCAATTTCTATTGTTCGTAAATAAATTAGTTGTAATCAAATAAAACCATTGTCTTTCATCTTTTTAATACATTGATTTTGAAATGAAAATAATAATTATTAATTATTAACTAACCATTTTAATTATCATTTCTCCTCCATAAAACAACTTTTTTGTCATAAAAACTACATGCAAGAATATCATTTCCAAGGGCATCAGCTCCATATACCATACTGTCGTGTGGCTCATATTTTTGAAATGTTTTTTCAAAAAGCCCATTTGAAGTTTGACAAAATTCAGCAACACCTCCACAAGCACCAGCAACAATAATTCTATTTCCTTGGTCGCTCATTCTCCATCCTGCCCCACCATCAATATGACCTTCCCATAAAGGCTTTTTCCAATTTCTAATATCAAATTCTTTTACAGAACCATCATAACTTCCAGCTAAGAAATTTGTTTGATTTCTCCAAATTAAATCAGTTACCCCTGCATCAAATCGAATTTTAAATATCATATCATCATCTACCCATGCCTTACAATATGTATCATCACTTCCTGAAAGTAATGTTTTTCCATCAATATTCATGGCAACACTCCATACTTCGGCGTCATGACACTTTACTTCTTTAACTGGTTTCCATCTACCATTTCTAAATAATCTCCAATACGATATATAACCATCATTTCTTGATGCAACTAATGTCTCACCACCAACAGAAGTTGATAATACTTCACATTCTTCTGGTATTATTGCACAATTTACTTCTTTCAATTCATCATTTGGAGTAAAAAATAATACTTTTGCATTTGCTGTACATGCAGTAATAAACTTTGTATCACCAACAACTACTGTTCCTAAATTATGTATTGCAGGAGTTCTGTTGTTGGTTAATAATTCTAATTGATTTGTTTCTCTATTTACTTTATAAGAGCAAATTGAGCCAGTTTTTCTTTCATTATATAAATGATAATAACTAATTATAACGTGGTCTTCTTTATACGTATAAATTCCATCAGGTTCAGTTTCAGTGTTTAAAAGGATAGTAGGAGAATATTTATCCATTACTTAACTAGACAGTTCAAGTAATATAAAAAAAAAAGAAGAAGAAAAACAAAGAAACAAAAGAAAAAAATAGGGTTTAAAAAAAATAAAAAGTAAAAGAATTTGCTTTTTCTCATGGACGTTTCTCAACAACATTTGGCTCTTGTTATTCAGTTTCTTGAACAAACAGTTTCTTTACAAAACCAAACACAAAACACACAATTAATGAGTGTTTATAATGAAATAATTCAATATAATGATTATATTCCTTGTTTATTACAAATAATTGCAACACCTCAATACAAACCTTTACAACAAATTGCATGTATTTTTTTAAGACAATCAATTTCACACACTAATATGGATGTATCAACGATTACTGGAAGTATTTTACCTTTATTAGTTGAACGTTCAGTTAGACCAACAGCAGCAAATTTATTATGTAGTTGTTATACTAAAGCTAATGTACAGTATAAATATCAATTACTTCAAAAACTTATTTCAGTATTAAATGAATGTAATGATGTTCCATCTATTCAAGGGTCTTTAGCTACATTATATATGATTTTAGAAGATGATATTGGGATTGGTACAAGAAAAGAATTAGAACAAATACTTCCTTTAATTTATCAAGCTATTATGAATAAACTAAATCATCCAAATGATGAAATCCGTGAAAGTGCTATGGAAGCACTTGCTGTTTCTGTTTTTAATTTATATGATTCAGATACATTTATTCCAACAGTAATTCAAAGGTATAATGATTCTTCAGCTAAAGTAAGACTTATTTTATGTCAAATTATTACTTCAATTACAAATGCTTTTCCTGATGTATTAAAGAAATTTATTAGTCAAGTTATTCATGTTCTTGTTGCATTAACAAATGACCCAAATGAAAGTGTGAGGATTCATGCATGTGGGGTATGGGGAGAATTATGTAGTGTTTATTGTAATGAAATTAAACAAGTTCTTCCTTCATTACTTCAATTATTACTTCCACATACTGTATTAACAGATAGAGAAATAGGTGATATTGGAAATGAAGCTGATGATTGTTTAGATGGTGATGGAGCAATGACTGAGAGAAAGCAAATTGGAGTTTCATTAGATCAGATGTCTATTTGTTATGGAAATGAACTAATTGGATTATTATTACCATTTTTATCTGAACAATTAAAATCAACAGAATGGAAATATAAAGAAGCAGCAATTTTTGTATTTGGATGTATTATTTGTAAAGGATGGAATCCAAATAATCAACAATTTAATCAACAAGTTAAAACAGTATTTATACAAATATTAGATAAAATGGATAATAGTCCATTAATTCAATATGTTATTATGTGGGTTATTCAAAGAGTTGGATCAAATATTGGATTTATATTAACTTTAGATGAAATAAATAAAGTCTATGAAGGAGTTATTCATTTAATAAAAGAAGGAGTACCAAGAGTAAAATATCAATCATTATCAGTATTAAGTGTATTTCTTGATTTAGAATTACCATTTATTCAACAACAACATGCAACAATATTAAATTTAATGTTAGAACATATTGAACCACCAGTATTTGTAGGAGGAAGAGTTATTGATTTAATGTCACAGTTAGTAGATGTCGCTCCAGAACTTTTTGAATTAAATTCAGTATTATTAAAAAGAGTAATTTCTCAATATATTCAATATGCCAGTGCTTTTCCTAATTCACCACAATTAATGGAAAGTGTTGTTTATAATCTTTCATATATTTTACCAAGATTTGGAGATGTTGGTATTCCAGTTACTGTTTCAATGAAAGATTTTGCTATTAATTTACTTAATGCAAGTGAAGGAGATCTTGAAATGCAATCAAGTTGTTTACTTTTATTATCTTCTTGTTTAGCAGTAAACCCAACATTATCTGAAAAAATATTACAAATGGTAGCACAATCATTACCAAAATATCTTCATTATTTAAAAGACTGTATGACAATAGCATCATACGGATTACTTGGGGATTTAATAACATATTCTACAAATGAAATTAAACCAATAATGGGAAATGTAATGAATAGTTTATTATTTGTTTTAGAAAATGGACATCCATCTATTTTATCAAATGTATTATGGTCTTTAGGTATTATTATACAAAGATATACAAATGATATGCAAAGTTATTTTAATTCTATTTATCAACGTTTATTATATCTTCTTCAGAATAATTTATCTGATTTTAAATTAAATACAAAAAGAAATATGTTAATTTGTTTTGCTAGAATTGGTGAAGAGCTTCCTGATTTAGTTGCACCAATAATTGGAAATATTTGTTCTCAATTACTTAGTAGTGTGAATGGGCTAAGTGATAATGAAGCATTATGTACAGTGATATTAGGAGTTGGAAGACTAATTTGTTACAATCCTAAAGTTTGTGAGTCTAGTTTAAATGTAATTCTTCAAATCTTTCAACATTCATTTGTTAAATATGAAGCATTATATGAAATGTGTGATGCTGTTATTATGACTTTAAAACAAACATTTAATACCCCTCAATATTCTGTTATATGGCAAAATTATTCACAATGAATTGATTCTTTTGATTGAAAATTTTTTTTAATTTAATAAAATTCTTAAATAAATTAATGCAAAACTCTTAAAAAAAAAGAATTTCTCTTATGAGAAGAACAAATCAAAAAGCAACTCGTGGAAATCTTTTACTAAAGATGGCTAATGAAGTTTGTTGAATAAAGAATTAATTAGACATTACTTATTCTAACAATCATCTTAATAGTTACAATTAAATAATGAGAAATTAACAACTCATCCAATTGAAATTATCCCTTGTAAGTCTATAAAAAAAGAACAACTACAAATGTGTTTTGAACTTGTCAAAGAAAATATGTTTTCTTTAGATTCAGTATCTTCTTTAGGATGGAATGATCATGATAAAATGGAAGAAATGAAACAAGGAAATGGATTTTATATTCTTTTTAAAGAAGGATTTGTTTGTATTAGGTTTGAGCTGTTTGGGAATGGAATTCAGTGTTATTTATGGGAAATTCAAATAAAGAAAGAATATAGAAGACAAGGGATTGGAAAAGAAATGATGAATGTTATTGAAATAATATCAAAGAAGGCTCATTGTAGTGAAATTAGTTTATTAGTTTTAAAAAGTAATGTTGAAGGTAAAGCATTTTATGATAAATTACATTTTGAAGTAAAAAAACAAGATTCAAAAGACCAAGACTATTGGATTATGAGAAAAAAATTAAATTAAGCTAAATAAACAATCATTGAGCTATTATTTTCATTTCTTTTTAAATACTCTTTTTGAATTAAATACTCAATTGATTTTTTAATCATTAATATTGTTGGAGTAAATGAATTTGAAACTTCAATAACAACTTCATTTATTAAATTTGATATAAGTTTTTGTCTTTCTCTTTTCATTATTTTAATAATTGAACATTGTAGCTGAATTGATCGTTTTTGTTCTACATCTTCATTAATGTCAAGTAATTTCATTTGAGGTGTAGTTTTAATAAGTTTAGTAATATTAGTAACAGTATGTTGTGGTTGATAATTATTATTTATTTTATAAGTATCTTCTGTTTTAATAAGTAATCCATGAGCAACAAGATTATCACATACTTGTAATAAAAATGTTCTATTTTCAATTGACTTTGATAATTCTTCAATGCAACATTCATATTTTGAATGAAAATGATATAATATACAATATTGAATAGTTGTACAATATAATAAAGTTTTATTATTAAAACTAAATGATACTACACATAATGAATGTTCTGGTTCAATACTAATTCTTCTACTTGGAAATTTTTCTAAATAAAATTGTTTAAATGGTTGGAAAATAGCATCTAATGAAGGGGGTAAATGAACAATAGAATTGATTTCATGTTGAGGTAATCCAAATACAACAATATCAAATTTTATTTTCTGTTCAACATTTGACGTATTCTTTTCTTTAAATTGTTTAACTAGTTCTAATGAAGTGATATAATCTTGAATAAGACTTGATATTCTTGAAACGGTAGAAGTTCCAAAATATTGTTTAAGATAATTAACAAAAACATTTATTGTATCAATACTTTTAATTTTTCCTGAAACAATTTTTCCATAGAGAGTTTTCCAGAATAAACTTTCAAAAATATCTCTCGAAGGAAGAAGAATAAGTGTTTTCATAAATTGAATAATTTTTGTTTCATTAAAGTTATCTATAATTTGAAAAGCATATTTAGTCATTATAACATGAATAGTATCACCATTTTTAAGAAGACAATCAGAAGAAGCGATACCTTCTTTTAATCCACTTATAATAGACTCTCCATAAATACTATCAGATTGAATTTCATCAAATATCATTATTGTTTCACATACTTTTTCTGCGTTAAATTCTTTAAAACAATCAAATAATTTTTTGATATATTGTTTACTTCCACTATTACAAAGAGACTTAAAACTATTAATAATATCTTCTTTCAATGAAACTAGATGTAATAGTTGAAGACTTTGCTTTATTCCATGAATGTCAGAATGTTCAAAATATTTCTTTAATCCATAAATGACTTCTTCAATAAATACAAATTTGTTATTCATTTCTTTTCTTAATGTAACTTCATCTTCCTTTAATAGTGTTTGTAATACTTTATTTTCTTTTTTCATTAACTCATTAATTTTCTTAATATATTCACCACTTTGTCTTGCTTCATTAAAATCATTGTTAAAATCATTTCTGATATATTCATTTAACTTCTCTCTAACTTTTTCTCCAAATTGCCAACTTATTACTTCTTTTAAAAAATAAATTAATTCTCCAATAGCAAATGGATAATTTTTGTCTTTTTCTTTAATCTCTTTTAATTGCTTTTTTAACCATTCAATAATATCTGTTTTCTCTAGTTCTTTAATAACACTCTCTCCCCAACATTTCTTTAATTCTTTTTCAAAAGAAATACCAACTCTTAATCTTCTTTGATCTGATAATATACAAAACATTCCTTTAATATTATCTTGTGCTTGTTCAAATTGTTTCTTAACATCTTTAATCCACGCAATTAATTCATGAATATGTTCTCCTTTTGAATAAAAAGGTTCAATGAGTGTTTTAACTGTTTTACTAACATCTGAAATAATAAGATTAATTAATCTTGCCTTTTCTTCTGGATTTGATATAATATATTCACTAAATTGAAAATTTATTTCTACAACCTCTTGTAATTTCATTTTTCTTTCAAACGCTAATGAAACACCTTTTTGTGCTATTTCTTCAATGTTCATTTTCTTTTTAATGAATTATAATTTCTAAGTTAAAGATTGTTTTTTATTAACAAAATAACCCTTTTGAAGTATAATTTATTTCTTTATAATTTTGTTTTATATTACAATACCAAAAAAATACCAAAAAATGGAATAGTCATAATGTTGATTGTTGTGTTATATTTTCAGAAGTTCATAGAACAAATCAATTTATCTTCTGTCAACTCCTTTAAAAAATGCAAATTTCTTTTTGGTTAAGAAAATCATAAAAAATTAAACAGAAAAAAGAAACTTTAAAAAAAAAGGAGTAGAAATAATTAAAACAAATGGCTACTAAATTGGATTTTAACATATTTTTAACACCAAAAGTTTATATATCACTAGCTGTTATAGTTTCAGTGATTATAATATTGTTTATTGCAATATTTGTATTTCAGTGTTATCATAGAAATTGTTTTATAACATTAAAAGAAATACTCATTGAAAGTGATTATTCAACACAACAAATTAGTGTTTTATCTTATAACCTTTGTATGAGAGCACCTTTAGTTTCAAATGAAGGAGATGATTTTAAGAATGTTAGATTAGATTTATTTATTAAAAATGTATTAGAACATTTTGACATTATTTTTTTACAAGACGTTATTGGGGCATATTCAGCTCGAAGAGCACATTTAATAGAAGTTTGTTTATATAAAATTTATTATTAAATAACACTCATTAAAAATTAGTGTGCATATGAAAAAGGATTAACACATTCATTAGTAAGTTTAACTCCAATATTACCTTGTTTTATTTGTGATGGAGGATTACTTATATTAAGTAGAATTCCTTTAAAAGATAGAGATCAATATATCTTTAAATCAAGGATATATCCAGAATCAATTTTATCTCGAGGTATCTTATATTCAAAAATTCAACCAAATGAATCAACAACATTACATATATTTAATACTCAATTACAATCAATTTCTAATAATCCCCTTGTTAATCAAGTACGTCTGAATCAATTAGATGAATTAGTTAAATTTATTTTATCAAAAACTAGTAAAGATGAATATCCTATTCTAGTTTGTGGAGATTTTAGTATTAATGCATTAGCTAAAGCAGAAACAATTATTGATGAAACATTTTGGGAAAGTGGTGAAACTGAAGAAAGTGAAATGAAAGATTCTATTAAATATATTGAAGAACAAACTGATGAGTATGTACAGTTAATAGACAAATTATCAGATATTGGAATTGTTAAAGATATTATTTATAATGGTCTTCATCGTCATCCAATTACTACAGGAGATACATATTTTGATAATAATAATAAAGAACTTCCATTAGAAACAGTATTAACAAAGAAAGAGGATCAATTATCTAAACGATGTGAAGATTATATATTTCTTATTATAAGGTCAAAAGAAATAGAAATAGTAAATCCATATATTCATACATATGATGTAAATAATGATAATTTTAATTTTTTATCATCACATTATGGATTAAGTTGTGTTATTAATTGTTAAGCCATATTGAAATTAAAATATATTAATTAAATTTAAAGAAGTAATTCAATTTGTTTTAAAGAGTAATTGGTTGTTTTTGTATTAATCTAACAATATTACCAGATATTGTATAAATCCAAATAGAATGATTAATTATAAATAATGAACATATTTTTTCATTTATTAATATTTCTTCATTTGAACTCCACTGAGATAAATTATATGAATTATGAAAAGTAATTAAATCATCAGAAATACAACAAATATTTGAACTATTAAATAAAGGAAGAATAAAATCACATGTTTCTTCAATTTCAGATAATAATTTACCTTTTAATGAATAACAAAGTAAATTAGTTGTTGTTACAATAAATAGTTTATTATCACAAAATGTTAAATCATTAATTGGATTATCAATATTAAACTTTAAAACTATTTTCATTGAACTTAATCTAGTAAGAGTAATAATACCTTTTTTACAAATAGTAGCAAGTAAATCATTATGAATATCATATTTACTTAATATTATTTCTCCTTCATGACTTGTAATAATTTTAATTTTACCTAAAGATAAAGGAGTTTTAGAATTAATTTTAGTAATAAACAAAGTAGAATCTTTTGATCCAGTAATTAAATAATCATATTTTTTATTTCTTATAATAGACAAATAACTTATTGTATTTAAATGTAATTTTAAACACAATACTTCTTTTCCATTATCAATTTGATATACATGAATATTATTATCTTCTTTTGATGCAATAAATAAATATTTACCGTCTGAAGTAAAACAACATTTATTTCTTTCAATATGAATATAATTTGGTTTATTAATTTGTATATTTCCATTTATTTTAAGATGATTATTAGTATCTATACTTATTTTAAATATTCCTTTATCTCCAATTACCATTATATCATCATTGTTTATTTGAATACTTTCAATGATTTTACCAATATCTAATTTATCAATTATTTGATTTATTGTATTTGATTGAATAAACATTCTTGGTGGATGTGGTTTATTAAATAATTGAACTGGAACTTGTCCACCAAACATATGTCTTTGTAAAAATAATTCTAATTCATTTTTATCCATTTGATTTGGATCATAATTATCTTCATATGCAGTTGGATAATATAAATTTTTAGCATTTAATGCTTCATTTCCAGTAGATTTATATCCAAAAATAAGATCAATCCATTGATGAAGATGTGAACTAACATATGGTGATTCTAATGCAAGTCTATGTAATGAAATAAATTCTTCAGGAGTTTTTGCCCATTGAGGTAAAGAGACATCATCTACTTGTTGTTTTGTATCAGGTAAAATACCAAAATTAAAATGATTTTCATTTATTAAAAATTCTGGTAAATAATAAAATTCTGGAATTAATTCAATATTACATTGAGTACTTGACATACATGTTTTCCAAGAATGTTCAATTGAATAAAACATTCTTTCAGGTCTATCAAAATGACCATTATTCATTTTAATAAACATAGTTGTATAAGGTTCACATCTAATTAAAAAGAAAAGAACATAATCACAAGCAGAATAAAATGTAGTATAATAATAAGGTATTTGATCTTTTTGAATACCATTTTCACCAAATAATTGATTAAATTTTTCTTGATCAATTTTAAAACGTTCAGGATTAATACAAGGAATTGGTAATGAAAGATCTCTATAAATATTTTCATCATTTAAATTTAATGATGTAGATTTATAATCTTTTAAAATCCATGGAAATATTGGATATTGAGTTAAATCATGATAAGACCTACTTGAATATCTATTTAATAACATTAAATATTCAAAATTACTTATTTCTCCATTTTGCCATTTTTTTAATGATTGTTGAATTAAATTATTTAAATTAAATTCATTTAATCCACTAATTTTTCTTAATAAAGTAAAGACTTTAATCATATTTTTTTTATTATTAAATATAATATACATTGATTTTCCATTCATAAAAAATATTTCTATTCCTTCATATTTCATTAAATATCTTCTTGGAAGTATTTCTTCAATATTATTAATATTATACTTTTTTATAATTAGTTTATTCGTAGTATTATTGTTATTATTATTATTTTCATTAAATATTAATATATTATCAATTACTTTAATCATTCCATTTAATGTCCATGGTTTTTGAAAATCTTTTATTTTCATAAATGCTTTTTCTGTAATTAATTCACAATTCATTTCAAATATAATTTGTTGTGAATAATTAATCTCTTCTTTATCACAATATTGTTCAATAAATACATTATGTGAATTCATTTTTTTAATTATAAATGATTCATTATCCATTTCTATTTCTTTATCTTTTCTTTCACTAGAATAAACAAGTGCTTCTTTATGTAAATCAATCATTTCATTTCCTTTAAAATTTCCTTTCATTCCATCAATTTCAATTGATTCAATTTGCCAATATTTTGGTATTCCATTTATTTCATTCATCATTTTTCCATCAAATTTTTTATATTTTCTATCTAATAGTTCTATTTCTTTATTTAATTTTTCTTTTAATTCTTCAATTCTTTTTTCTTCACAATTATTTCTAACTTCATTACCAATAAATCCACAAAGAGTATTTTCTTTATTTTCTTTTTTCTTTCCAGCAATTAAATTAATTTCATCATTACAAATAGCACGATACTCTTCATCATCTAATAAAATATTTGATGCATACCCACTAAGAATTCTTCTTACTTTTGAAAATATAACTCCATTAATAATTTCTTCTAAATGATTACTTTTTCCATTTATTAATAAATCAATCATTTCTTCTCTTTCATTTTCAGAACCATTTTGATAATTTTTAATTTCTTTAATTAAATCATCATAAAATATTTTACTAATATTTAAAAATAATTGTACTAATCTTTCTCTAACATCTAATACTTTTGTTATCATAATTCTATCCATACAATATACTCCATACATAGCAAGTACTTCTTTTTTATTATCTTTTAATTGAACTATTTCATTAGTATTTTCAGTTACTTGAATTGCACGAATAATTCTCATTTTTCTTAAAGCTTTTTTAACATAAGAATTATCTTTATATTTTTCAAAAAATGGAATAATACTTTCAATAGTAAATACTCTAGGAGTGTCTGTTTGAAGAAGTTTTGTTAAAAATAAATTAGTACACATTACTAATGCTTTTAATCCTTTTTCACTTTTTTTTTCTTCTAATGCTTTACTTATATTAAATAATAAATCTGGTAATAATGCATATTCTCCTGAACATTCATCAACTTTAATAAATAATAAATAAAGTTTTGATATATTTTCATAATTTCTTAATGACTCATTTGTTAAACTTCTTTTTAATAATAATCCAATTGTTCTCAATCTTTTAAAATCACCTTTAATTCCATTAATTAATGATTCGACTATTTTAAAATTTATTTCTTTTCCATTACAAATTTGAATTAAATTTTTTGGTTGTGAAATCCAAAAAATTGTTAATTTATCAGCAACTTCATTTGTAGAATATTGAAATATATTTAAATATATTTCTTGAATATTAATTAATTCTGTTATTTTAATTGGATAATTTTGAAATACTCTTAATTCTTCTAATGTAAAAATACCTTCAATTGAAATAGTCAATTGAATTGTTTGTGAAATATTTTGAAAATATGGAAATTTAGAATCAACAAATTCCAAAAATTTACCAATACATTCAAATATTAATGCTTTAATTGTATATTTAAATTTAAATAAAAGATTAAGTAATTCTTGACATAAATAAGAAATAAATATTTCAATCCATTTAGATGAATAATTTATTGATTTTAATAACATTATAAATCCTTCTATAAAAATATTATCATTTTTAATAATATTTAAAGTACTAATAAATGGTTGTAATGTTTGTTTATTTGGTTGAATACAATCTCCCATAGATTTCCAAATAAAATTTCTTAATTCATTAATTTCATTTATTGATAATTTTCTTATCATTTTTGTATGAAGTTTTAAATTAGATGGAAATTCTGGTTGAAAATATAATATTAATAAATCTGATAAATATTGCATATATCTATTATTTCCTTTCATTAATTGAACTACTTTTTGTAATACATATTTTTGAAATGTAAAAGAAAATGGTGTCCATAATCTAAAATCAAATAAAATTGATTGAAATATTTCATATGTTTCAATATCTTTTTCAAAATATTCTGCTAATTTTTGAAATTGATCAAATATTGCAGGAATAACAAAAACTGGAGTAGAATGTGAAATAAT
>NW_001915127.1:0-5489 GCF_000208925.1 Entamoeba histolytica HM-1:IMSS
GAATATAAAAAAGATATTTGACTGTTGCTGAAGAGTTAAGAAGAAAAGCTATCTTTATACAAAATGTTGAGATGATGAGAGAGCACAATGCAAAAGGAAGTTCTTATAGAATGGGAATTAATAAATTTGCAGATATGGAAAGCAATGAACTTCTTGCAACATCAAGTATAATCCAAAGTAATAGAAGAATGGGTGCAAAAAGAATTCAAGAAATGATTCGAATGGAAAAAGTATATTCAACAAAACAAACTCTTAAACAAGCTGTTCCAGATAATTATACATTATGTACTTCTGAAGCTGAATATAATTATTGTGGAACCAATAATATTGACCAAAATTTATGTGGTGGATGTTATGCAATTGCAACAGCACATCATTTATCAACAATCTATGCCTATTTAACTAAACAAGTTGATAATAATAAACCAAAACGAAAAATGTTATCTGCCCAACAATTGCTTGATTGTAATACCGAGTCATGGGGTGGATGTGGAGGAGGATTTGCTGAAGATGTTCTTGATTCTGTAGATGGAATTTATTATGCAGATGATTATCCATTTATTGACGCTGATAAAGATTGTGAAAATGTTACAGATTGTGCAAAATATAGACATGAATGTAAATCACTAGAAATCGATTATCCATTAAAATTTGCTACTAGTAATAAATTTACTCACTTTGCCAATAAAAATTGGGAAGAAATAAAAGAAATTATTTATAAATATCATGGATTTATTAGTGCAATGAAAGTTACTGATTCATTATTGAGATATGTAGGTGGTATTTATAAGTCTGAAAGTTGTACTGGAAAAATTACTGATCATATTGTTGTTGTTGATGGTTATGGAGAATGTGATGGACATAAATTCCTTTGGGTAAGAAGCTCTTGGGGAAATGATTGGGGAGTTGAGAATGGACATTTCAAAATTGATTGGAACACTCTTTGTGGTATTAATGGCGTTGATGAATATGACGATGGTTCTCAACTTCAAAATAATTTATATGTTGAAATGGAATTAGGAACTGGGGATACTGCTGAATATAATCCTAAAGATGGTGCTGGTGATGATAATAAAGATCCAATTGGATGCGTTATTGTTAGTCCATCTGGTGATCCATCCAATAGTCCTGAGGATAACAAAACAACAGGAGTTGTTATGGCTTTATTCGTCTTTTTAATGATTTTCTTCATCTAATTTTGGAGTCTTCTTTGAATTTTAATCGGTTTTTATAACAAAAAGTATTTTTTGATTAATTTAAATTAATTAAAAATATATCATATTTAAATATAACAAGCAATTAATTAAGTATTAATAGAATTAAATTCTATTGTTCCTGCCTCAGGGGAGACTAATAACAATGAGTCTTCTTCTAGCAATTTTATTGAGTATGTTTGGTTATGATTGAAGCAGTATTCCATGACATCCTTCATGTTTTTTATTACAAGGTTTTTAATTTCTTTCTCGATGTCGATCTCAATTTTTAATTCTTTAATTAATTTATTACTTTCTTTATTCATTAATCCATTGATTGAGATTACTACTGGAATTATTTTGACATCTTTTAACTTTTCTATTTTCATTAACCTATTCTTTAATTCCTTATACATATTTCTTTTCTTCATTTACACTCAAATAATATTGTGATCAGCCACAATAGTCATATCAAATATTAGATTAGTTTTGTTCTTTTTATCTATTACATATATGTCTGATATTTTGTGATATTGTCATTCATTTTTATGCATTATTTGTTTGTTCCATATCATTGTGATGTCTTTATATTGGAATGTTGTTTCATATGGGGGTTTTATATTGTTTATTTCCAGTGTATTTTCTTATTAATCAATATTATTATGCCTATATGGTCATGTTTTTCTATTTGTGATTTTTATGATAAATACAAGATAGTAGAATGTGTTCTACTGTTGCTATCTTGTCTTTACAAAGTGTGGAGTATTTCAATCTTTCATTTTTCATTATTTTTGATTTTCTATACCCACAAAATATTACTCCATCTTGCATTTTAGTTAATTGTAGGAATGCATTCTTTTTAATATTGATTGACTTCCATGCTTTAACTGTAATAGTTTTATCTACTCATTTTGACTCGAACCATCTTCTAAAATGTCACTTATTTGATGAGACTTCTATTTTTTGATGTATTGGTCGGTCAATAATTTTTTATTTCTACTACTACTTCTTTTTCTTTTTTCTTTTCTATCCCTTCATTTATTATTTCTTCTATTTTTGTTTCTGGGATTTTATGACTTAATGTTTTTTAATTCTATTCCTTATTCATTTCTTACTGTACCATCTATCTAATATGTTATTTCTTATTTCACTTTCTCTGGTACAGTAGTACATTATTGTTCTTACTAATTCATTAACATATTCGTCCCTTATGTTTATTAATCATTCACCCATTTCTTCTATAATGACATACAACCTATCTTTGGAGTTTCACCAATGTATTTTGCCTTTCTTAAATATTTTCTTATCTCCAAATCAATTTTATCTAGGTGATTTTCCAATTTACAACTGATGCTGAATATCTGAAGATAGGGATTACTTCCGTGTTTATTCTAGTAATATATCTTCTATTACTACTTTCATCACTGTTTATTTCTTCCATCTTCTGATTCATTTTTTCTTTGATGGATTTACAATTGAAGGTGTCATCAATTTCGTCGGACTGCCATATTCCTAAGTATTTATACAAGTCCTCACCTTCAATTACGGGGATGTTTTGCATTCCATTTGGTATTTCTTTAATGTTTTTTAATACCATTCCTGACTTTTTCTCATTCATTTCCATCCCTATTCCACTTATTATTTCTTTAATTTCATTGTGGATTATTCCCATTTCTTCACTACTTTCCGTCATTATTCTCAAATCATCCATATATAAAGTGTGATTTGCTTTTGGGAATTTCTCTTCGATGATTTGGGAAATTACATTCATCTGAATGATGAAGAGTAGATTTGATAATGAGTCATTTGTAAAATTCCTCTATTTAATTTAATACATCCTAGATATTCATTAAATTTATAACCGATGAATATCTTCAATCTAGTCATCATACTTTCAATAATGTCAATGATGACACCCTCTACATTAAAATATTTTAATGTTTCAATTACCCATTCATGGTTTACTGTGTCATATGCTTTCTTAATGTCATAATATGACTCCACATATTTTGGGTATTTTTCTTCTTTTTGCTGCTTCATCATATAACTATTAATTATTCCTTCTTTAGCAGCTAAAGATTGCAATTTACATCCCAATTGGTTGCTACTAATTTTCAATGATTCACAATTCATGTTAAGTCTTCTGTGAATCTTTTCTTTTAATATGGAGGTAAATACTTTCTTAATTACATTTGTACAACTGATATGATAATAATTAATGACATCATTCCTATCACCTCCTTTGTGGATTAATAAAGTTCTTCCACTTACCATATCTAATGGGATGTTTTGATTGAAGTTCAACCATTCATTAAAGATATTGAGAATGATTTCTCTTGATGATGACATCCTTTTCCAATAATACCCATATATAGTGTCTATTCATTGTGTTTTCCAGTTACTTATTTTCATTATACTTAAATTTAATTCATTTATTGTTATAATGACATTATCATAATTGATATATCTTTCATTCCACGAGGTGATTTGTTTTATTTTCCAATTTTCTTTATTTAATATCACCTGTGTTTCATATAATTTCCAATATTCTAAAGTAATATCGTTATTTGGGTATATTTCATTTTTGGGGTCTTCCTTATTCTAATTTTCTTGTTAGAATCAAACATGATTTTATTTGTATTGATTCTGACTATTTCATTTTTATTAAATTTAATTTTTTCTTTTATCATTATCATCATATATTTTAGGTATTTTATTCTTTCTAGTGCTTTAACTTTTATTCCTTCTTCATCATGTTCTTTTAATTTCATGATGTACTTTATTCTGTACCATTTTCTTCCCTTGACTAAATCTTCTAGTCTATTGATTTTCTTTAGGATTTCTTTTATTTCATCAAATTTATCTCGTATTATTTTATTTTGGAGATAGAGGTGCATAATCATTGAAATATTCATATCATCTTGCAGATAATCAATTCTGCTTCCTGACAATATCAATCTATTATTAATTTCAATTATTAATTAGTCAGTTTCTTTTCTTTGAAAGTAGTAATTAATGTTTGAACATTTTTCTACTTTCATTTCTTTCACTTTATTGATGAGAGTGTTAAGGTATTCTTCATCAATTTCTGTAGAGTTATTCTTTAATATGTTTTTTCTTTATTATTGAATTACATTCTACTCTTCTTTCTATTATATCATTTATTTTCATTTTAATGTATCGTTTAGTGCTTTCTTTTATTTTATGTGATATTTTAATATATTTAACATATTCTTTTTTATTATTGACATTGATGTTTGTCACTTTTATTATACTTTCTATTTGTTCCCATCTTAATTTCTTATATAATTTCTTATTTAACAAATTAATTCAAAACAATACAACACTTCAATTAGAATTCTATTTGTTTGTTCTGTTGTATTTCTTGTCTGACTATCATCTCTTGTTTTTTGACAATCAGTGCTTTGCTTTTCTCTTCGATTTCCACTACTGTCTTTTTCATAGGAGTAGTTTCGTTCATCTCCATTGTTCCTGATGATGTTTTCCTCAGTACTGGTTGTGTATTTATCACAAGTGTCATCGTTTTCTTCTTCTCTAGTTCCTTCTGTGAAATAAAATTTTCAATATCATCTTGTTGTTTTGATATTATTTGTTTTTGTGCTTCATTTTCTTTTTGTGTGTTGTCTAATTCTTCTCTTGTTATTTCTACAATTTCTTGGTTTTTAATTACGATTTCTTGATATTCAGAGATTTGTTTTTCTTTATCTCTTATTTCTTTCTTTAATTCTTTAGTATTTTCCTCTATCATTTCAATTTTTTTCTCTAATGTGTTTGCATTTTGTTCTAGCATTTTGTTTCTCTTTTTCAACTTTCCAATTTCTTCCTTCATTTCTTCATTTTCTTTTTCCATCTTCTTTTTATTAGCTTGGATGCTTCGGATTTTTTCTTCTTTATTATTTACTTCTGTGATTTTCTTTCCTTCTATCTCATTTATTTTTCCTTGTAGTTCTAAGTTTTCTTCTTCTAATTTTTCATTTTCTTTCTTCATTTATTCATAATTCGTTTGAATCTTTCTATTTTGTGTTTTCATTTCTGTAATTTCTTCTTCAAATTCTTTTTTAACTATTTCTTTTGCTTTTCTCATCATTTCTTCTTTTTCTTTTTCTTCTTCCATTCTTTTCATACTTAATTCTTTAACTTTTCTTTTAATTCAGTAATTTGATTTTTCAGTGCAAGTATTTCTTCTTTTTCTTTTTCTTCTTCTATCTTTTCTTCTTTATTTTCTGTTTCTTCTTGTATTTTCTTTATACTTTCTTTGTTATTTATTATTCTTGC
>NW_001915127.1:5589-20771 GCF_000208925.1 Entamoeba histolytica HM-1:IMSS
TGTAAAAAAGATACTATTAAAGAAGGAGACATTTTAACAGGATATATTATAAAAAGTAGTGAAGAAGAAGGAGTTGATGTAATGGTATCAAGAGATGTAACTATTCATGTAGCACCAGGAGAATTATTAGATAATACAAGTTATAATGGGAAAGATTTTTCAAGAATCTTTTGTATTCAACGATTAGTAAAAGTAAGTATCATTGATAAAGAAGGATTAGAAGGAACATTAAAACAAAGTGTTATTTATCCAGGAATAATTAAATACTTTAAAGATATCAAAGAAAATATAGTAACTAAATGTGTTATAGTAAATATTACAAGTGAAGGATTGTTTTTAAGATTCTTTAATTCTAATATTCGAGGATTATGTCATTGTAGTAAAATAGAAGATAAAAAATTAACAAAGAAAGAAATGGAAAAGAGATTTAAAATTAAAGATGTCATAATGGCAAAAGTAGTTCATATTGACAAGAAGAAACATCGAGTTAATTTTAGTATCAAACCAGAAGATGTAGGAGAAGTAGAAATGAAAGATGAAGAAGAAACAATAGCTATTGATCCATGGAAATTAGCATTAAAAAGAAAAGAACAAAAAAGAAGAAATGAAGAAAAAGATATTGCAATTAAAGAAGAAATGAAAGATGAAGAATTTAAAGAAGGAGTAGAAGATGAGGCTAACATAGAATGGGATGATCCTACTAAAGAAGAAGAAAAACATGAAAATACTACTATGGAAGAGGAAGAAGAAATAGAAGAAGGTAAAGATAATAATAAAGAAGAAGGAAGTAAGAAGATAAGGAAGTATGGAAGAAGATAAAGAAGAAGAAAATATGGAAGAAGAAGATAAAGAAGAAGGAAGTATGGAAGAAGAAGAGGAAAGTGAAGAAATTGTATTAGATTTAGATGAATGTCAAAAAGGAGTTGAAAAAGACCCAGATAATTCAATAGAATGGATTAAATTAATGCAATGTTTCATTCAAAGAAAAGAAATAGATGAAGCAAGAAAAGTAGGAAAGACAGGAATAGAAAGTATCAATTTTAGAAAATTAGAAGAGAAATTAAATATTTGGAAAGCATTAATGCAATTAGAAGCTAATCATGGAGATGAAAAGAGTTTAAAGAAAGTATATAATGAGGCATTAGAGGTATGTGATAGGAAGAAAATCATGCTTCATATGATTCACATTTACAAAGAAAAGAAAGAGGTAGAAGAAGAAGAGAAAATCTTCAGAACATTATTTAAGAAAGTTAAAGGCAGTTGTAAAGTATATAAGAAATACTGTAATTTCCTAATGAGAAACAACAGAGAAGAAGAAATCAAAAACACATTAAGCAAAGCAAAAACAACATTAGATAAAAAGAAAATGATAAGTTTAGAAATTCATATTGCCCGATTAGAATATAAATATGGATCAGTTGATAAAGGAAGGTCAATGTTTGAAGATATTTTAACAAACAATCCAAAACGACATGATGTTTGGAATATTTATATTGATATGGAGAAAGAAGTAGGAGATGTAGGAGTAATAAGAAGAATATTTGAACGAATAGTTAAACAAAAACTAAGTACAAAGACAATGAAAACATTCTTAACTAAATACTTAGAATTTGAAAGAAAATATGGAGATGAAAGTAGACAAGAACATGTTAGAGACATTGCTAAATCATTTGTTTCAACAAAATGAATTGATTGATTTTTTAATAAAAAGAGAATAATATTTTAGAATTTTATTTATTGGTTGAAAAAGTATAATTTCAATTAGATTAATAAGAATGATATTATTGTATTTTTAATATTTATATTTTATTTTCTATTTATTTCATCATAATTAATTATTATATTTATAATGTATTTAAATGAAATTAAAATCATCTGATATATTTATAATGATTTTACATGAAATAAAACAACAAAATTATTTATAAAAGTATATTGAATAATATTGAAATGAATACCTTTGAAATAAATAATTAATTGAATTTATTCAAATATATATATATTATATTTTATATAGAAAATGATATAAATAATGTAGACATTGTAGACATTTGTTATTTTGATTAAATAAGAATATGAAAAGAAGAAATTAAGTCAAATTAATGAATAAAAGAAAGAATAAAAAGAAATACATATATTGTAATTGTACTAAATAATATAAACAATTCATTTTCGATAGAAATAAAGAAATACTAAATTATAAAATAAAATATTTAAAATAAAAGAATAAATAAAATGTATTTATAAATGAATAATAACCAAATGAATAAATTAGAAAATAAAGAAGAAATGAATAAATTTAATAAATAAATAGAATAAATGAAAATAATAATATTCAATTTATTTATATTCATAATCAGATGAAAATTATAACAATACCATATCATAAAAAGAAATATAATAGTTAATAGAAATATTGAATATGAATAAAATAATGAACAAGAAGACATTAAAATAATAAATATAATTTAAATATGAATAAAATATAAAATAAATAATTATAGAATAATAAAAATAAATGAAGGAGAAGTTATTCATTATTAATAGTATTAAATTGTTATTAAAATAAAAACAGAAAAATTGTACAATGAGGAAGAAGGATGTAAAAAAATTGAAAAAGAGAAAATTAGAAAAAAGGAAAATAATAAAAGTTGTTGTTGTTTTATTGGGTGCTGGTGGTGTTATTGTGTAAGAATATTTTTTATAGTACAAGTTATTAATTCAGTTGGTTATTTTCTTATTGGTTGTTGTTTTATAAAAAGTCTTGTTAACAAAACCAATACCTTAAATAATCGTTAAAAGAGAGTGAATTAAGTTTTAGTCTCACTTAATAACACATATATAACACCAGATAATTGAAATTTAATTGAATAATATAAAATAATTTTTATTATTTTGAAGATATAAAAATGATGAATTTATTGTTTATTTTATGAATGTTTAATTTAATTTATTAAAAGTATATTTAGATGATAACATCTTCTCATTATTCATTTATTTTATATATTTTTAATGTTTTTTTTTATTATAATGTTTTTAATAATTATTTCATTATTACTTTAATTCTTTATTTATTTGTATATTGACTGTTATTGTTATTTATTCTATTTTTCATTAATTAATAAAGTATTGAATAGATATTTATTGTACTTATGATTATATTTTATTTTCTTATTTCTTATTATTGTATCAATTATACTCATTGTTTTTATTTAATATTAAATTTCAACATTGTTTAACATTATTCTTCTTGTCCAAAATAATCATTTATTTTCTGTTTATTATTTTACTATTTTTCATTCTTTCATTTGATTTTTATTAGATATAATCTTATATGAAACATTCTCGTTTAATAAATTTTTGTATTAATACTGTTAATCATAAAAACACATGTTACTTTTTAGTTATCGCTTTAATTTCGCTTTTTTCATTTTAAATTGATTGATGAAATGTTAAAATAATCAGAATATAAATCAAATGCATAATAATCAAAACAAAATGAATAATAAGCTACAATTAACAATAAATGATTTGGTAGATTAATCAAATCAATACAAATAATGACCAACAAGAATAATGAAATTAATTAACAGTTATGTTATTTACTTTTATAAATGTTTTAACATAAATATTGAAAATAGAATTAAAAGTTATGTAATTAATTAATAACTATATTCTATTGTGATATTAAATTAATAGGAGAGATGTATTAACATAATTTTTTATTATTCTTTTAGGTTCTAAATTGAATATTTATTTATAAAACATTTCTTACAATTTTAACAATAACAATAAATAAATAAAAAGGGGGTAAATGTAAATATGTAATTTTATTTTATAATTATTTTTTATTTTTCTTTCGATAAAATAATAAATCAAATACCAGTAAAATGATTAAAATTAGTTTATATTTGAAATTATCGAATGAATGATGTTTGTATTAATTAAAATATTCATATAATCTAAATATAAAACAAAATATAATAATCAAATTTATGTTATGAGAAGAAATGAAAATTGATATATTTTAATATACAACACCTATTAGAATGTAGAAATGATAGTTCATTATTTAAAAATAAATTCAGAAAGATATGTTCATTAAATATGAATATCATACATAAACTATGTTGTTAACTTCAATTTGATATTAAAATCACTGACGATAAGAAAATAGAATTAAAATGAAAGAAAATACGAAATGAAGATGATAATATATTTATTAAAATATTGAATAATAAATGAAAATAAATATATTTATTATTTATAAAAATAAGACATTACCATTACATGGTATAAAAAGTGAAAGTAAAATAACGAATATAACTGAAATGAAACAAGAGATAATGTTCATTTAAATAATAATATTAAAAGAGTTAACAATTTAATGGTTAATTTAATATTAATTCATTTCATAAAATGAATACGTTTAAACACTTTTATCTTTTAATAATATTGTTTTATTTTTTGAAATGAATGTAATTTTATTAACACTTTTTTCATCCATTATCTTAAATATTAATTGTATTTAATTAAATAATTAAAAAAAACAATTTATTAAAAATGTATGTTTTTATATATTTCAACACAAAATAATTTCAATTATTTACATTAATTTATTCATAATGAAACAAATGAGGAATAAATATTTATTTTGATTCTATATTTATTTGAATTTATTTCTAATTAAAGGAAAAATGAGAAAGGGAATAATTTTATTGTTGTTCAATAAAAAGAATAAAGTGTGATAAGAATAATAAATGTAACTAAATATATTCTATTTTTAGTATTTAAATTAAAATGACGATAAATAATGATGTTTATAATTTTAAGAAATACAATAAAAATGTATAGTCACAATGTAAAATTATTATTTTAATAATAATTATCTTTTATCAATTTTGAAAATAAAATTACAATCGCTAACAATTTACCCTGTTTATAACCAATTTTTAATGATTAAAAACATTGTATTATTAAAAATGAAGAAGTTATTATCATTAATTAGAAATAGGGGGTAAAAGTGTAATGTTATTGATGGATATTTAAGGTTGAACTTTAAAAGAGTTTATTCATTAAATGATTACTCTAATACTTGTATTAATTACACTCTCATTTGGAAGGAAATGTTATTATTACATACCCTATCAATCTGAACCACTTGTAGATACTATTGATAGTGCATTTGAATGTATTGAAGAACCAACAATTTCAAAAGATAATAAAAATTTAGTGATTAATCGTTTGAAAAGGTATTTAGAATCATATGTATACAAAGATATATTGAAAAATCCACCAAATCAAATTGGGACATATCATTATGACAAAGTGGATATTGATAAAGAAATAAACAAAATAAATCTGGATGAAGGAAGTGTATATGAATTTTATTCACAAATTCAAAAACTGTTTATTTCAGCAAAAGATCCTTTGTTGTCATTTGCAATATTACAAAAAAATGAGATTTCGATAAGAAATTACATTGCTTATTTTTATTATTTCCTTCCTTTTAATATTATGATAGATAAAGAAAAACATATGTATCTTATTCCTAAATATTATTACAAAAATGCAAAAATTGATGTTCCATCAGAAATAGAAAATAATAAAAATAATTATGTTAAATCAATAAATGGAGATGATCCATTTGAACTAATTAGATCATTTGGAATTGCTTTTAGTTCATTTAAATCTCCTCATGCACAATTTACAAATTCTAAATCTTCTAATCTTGATAATTCATTTACTCAAGGAAAATTACTTTTATTACCATTATCAAAAGAATATTTACGTATACCACTAACAATTCAATGGGAAAATGGTGAAAGTGTTGTTGTTCGTTATTCAATATTAAAGTTACCAACTCCAACTCTTCATGATATGGTACAAGATAAAAATCTTCTGAAAACAAAAGAAATTGATTCAGATATAGATGATCTAAAAAATGAATATGGTAATTTAAATAATGACATATATTGTAAAGTATCTGGTAACAATATTAACACTCTTGTTATTAAGAGATTTAATGTATTCAATAACATGCAGGTACTTCAAAACTGTGTAGAGTTATTTGATTCAAATGATTACCCAATTCAAGTTATTCTTCCAGAGAATGATGGCGGAAATCAAATTTTGGGAATATGGATTCAAAAATTATTAGCCCCCAACTATGATGCTGACTTAATTTCATCAGCAAGAAAATCTGATAACACAGAAGAAATAATAACCAAAGAAGGTGGCATAGATTACGTTGATCCAAAGACATGTATGGAAAGAATGCTAGGCGACATTAAAACTAAAGAAATGGCAAGTTGTCTACGTACAGCAGGTGAATACTTCCCATATCTAATAAGAAAGTCATGGCCATATTTACCATTGATATTTAAGGAGTCGTATTGCACTAGAAAATTGGAAGAATGGTATAGAAAACCAACTACCATTAAATATGGTAATGTTAAACATGTCATTACTCAACCATCAAGACTTATTACAGAACCACCATTGGAAGGCATGAAATTAATGAAACATCCAAGAAACCCAACAGAAATAGTAGTTTATACTGATTCATATTGTTATTCGGCATGTTCAATGATAACAAAAGGATTAAAAGAATGGGGAGGAGCTATTCTTGTAGGATTTAGTGGTGATCCTGATGGTAAAGATGAAGAATTTGAAGTCGGACAATCACCATCGAAAGAATTCAAAGGAACATTTGAAGAAGAAAATACTGATTCTGATCCATTACGCTTTTCTTTTAATTATAGCTTTTTCGAAACATTTAGACATAATTATAATTACAATGAAACAATTCCTAGAGAATTTTTAACAGATGTAATAGATGAAAGAGTGAATATTTATCAATTTGATAAAACCGAAGAAGCAATAAGTGAATTTGAAGAAGAAACAAAGAAAATAATAGAAAAATATCAAACTAAATGTAATCCAAAGAATAAAAGATTAGTTAAAAGAGATAGTATATGTGATAACGAAATTAATATTGAACATGGACATGGAGGATATGAATGTGGAGATAATGGAGAGTGGAGTACAAAATGTGTACTAGCTTATTGTGATTCAGGATATAAATTTGATTATATCAACAATAAATGTATTGAAGATGTATGTGTTTTTCCACCAAGTCTAAACAGTGGAATGCCAATAATGACAGTAAACCTAGTCATGATAATACTTGGAATAATCACATTAATTCTCTAATTGAAGAAGGTTTAATTTGAAATATAATTTTGGTTTAATAAAACAAACAAGCAAAGAAAAAAAGCAAATAATGGAAAAAGAAGAGAAAGAAATATATAAAAGAATAAAAGTAGAAAGGAGAGAAGATAAAGTGTAATAAAACAAAAGAGATGATAAAAGAAGAAAAGAAAGAAAAAAATAAAGGATGCAAATTTTAATGTAATAAATAAAAAAGTGCAAAAATTAATGATGCAAAATTTAAAGCAAAATATTTAGCAACATTTTTTATTGATGCAAAATATTTTGAAATAAAAATAAATCATCATTTTATATTATTATATTTGATAATAAATTATATTATGTATTGAATACATTATATTTATTTATTCTTTGTTCTTTCTTTTATTTTTATTATTTCATCTATTACATTATTATTCATTCATTTATTATTTATATTTCATTTATTAAATAAAATGAAAATGAAATTGTAAAATATCAATCAATTAAATATTCATGAATAATAATTTATTAATATTTAATAATTGAAATAACAAATAATAATGTAACAATAATGATATATTCAATATATTCTTTATTTAATTTGTTCAATATTAGATTATTTTATTTCATTATCATTTCATTGTCTTCATTATTTTATTTCATTTATTATTTCATATTCATTTATTATTTTTTTTAAAATCAAATAAACAATATTATAACCATAACACAATAATTTGTTAGAAAAAGAAAAAAGTTGTAAAAGATAAAACAAAAAAAGTTGAATAAATTTATTAAATAAATGAAAATACTGATATTCAATGTATTTTATACATTCACAATAAAATGAAAAAGATAATAATACAAAATTGAGATAAAAATTGGAATACATTTAAAATTATTGTTATCGTTCTAATTTAAGAATTGAGTATTTATTTATAAAACATTTCTTACAATTTTAACAATAACAACAAACAAATAAAAAGTGGGGGTAATTATTGATATGTAATTTTATTTTATAATTATTTTTTATTTTTCTTTCGATAAAATAATAAATCAAATACCAGTAAAATGATTAAAATTAGTTTATATTTGAAATTATCGAATGAATGATGTTTAATTTAAATTAAGAATAGAAACATGAAACTATATCAAGTGTAATGTTAATACAAAGGAAAATAAGTGTAATAGGAAAACAAAAGAAAGAGGAATTAAATGAAAATAATAATAAATAATAGGATAAATGAGTATTTAAGCATAGAATATGAAAGGTTTATATTTTTATTATTTTCTCATTATCAAAACAATGTAGTGAATTTGAACAGTATAAATACATCATAGATACTGTTGATAGTACATTTGAATGTATTGAATCTATTCAAACAACAGAAGATGAAAATAACGCTATTATTAATGATTTAAAATACTTTTTAGAATCATATGTATTTAAAGACATATTAAAGAATCCACCACAACCATCATTTTCAAATAATTATTATGAGAAAGTAGATATTGATTCAAAATTAGATAAAATAAATACAAAAACAACAAGTATGTATGAATTTTATTCAGAAATAAAAAATCTTATTATTTCAACAAGAGATTCTCACTTAGCTTTTAGTATAAAAATGAAAATGATTTTAACATCAATGAAAATAGTGAATTAACACTTTTCTATTATTTCCTTCCATTTTCAATAAATATTGAGAATGATAAGAAAATGTATTTAATTCCAAGGTATTCCTTCAAATTTAGCGTTGTGAATCCACCAGATGAAATTATAAAGAATATGAATGTACCAGTTAAAACAATAAATGGAGAAGATCCATTTAATATTATTCGTGAATTTGGAAAGAAATATTCAGCATTAAAATGTCCACATGCACAATTTACAGAAGCAAAAGGTTATTTAGTTGAAGGTGGTTTAAGTTATTTACCATTGACAAAAGAATATTTAAATACACAAATAAGTATTACATTTGAAAATGGAGAAAGTGTGAGTGTTAATTATAAAATATATAGAGAAACAGCAAGTGTATCAAATAGCAATGAAAAACTAAAACAAGGAATTAGAAAACCATTAACTGAAGAAGAAACAAAAGATATAATCAATACAAAGAAAGCACTCGATGAAAATGATAGAATTACAAGAAAATTTACATCAAAAGATAATAATATTCATTGTACACTTTCTGTGAATGGTGTAAACACATTAGTAGTTCGTTCTTTTGATACAGAAGTCAAAGAGTCATATGAAGAAACAATTTTAAATTGTATTGATTTGTTTGATTCTAATAATTATCCTATTCAAGTCATATTCCCAAAGAATGGAGGAGGATATAGTAATTATTCACAATGGATAGAAAAGATATTATCACCATATGATGATGTTAATTATATAGTTTCATTGAGAGAATCAGACTACACAAAGCATGTGTTAAAAACAGGATTTGCTGTAAATTTATATGATCCAAAAACATGCCAACAAAGAAGAAGTAAATGGACAAGTATAATTCCCATAATAAATTCATTCCCACTTGGAGGTTGGTACTCAAATCCAAATATTATTAAATATGGTGATGTTGAACATAAAGTTACACAGCCATCAATTGAAGTTTTTCCAAAAATGAAATTAATGAAACATCAAAGAAACCCAACAGAAATAGTAGTTTATACTGATTCATATTGTTATTCGGCATGTTCAATGATAACAAAAGGATTAAAAGAATGGGGAGGAGCTATTCTTGTAGGATTTGATTGAGATCCATATTGTAAAGATGAAGAATTTGAAGTAGGATTATCACCAACTAATGTTATTGAATCTGTTCCTTTACTCCCTCATATATGGATGGAAGTATATGGATATAATCTTGGAATAAGTGTTGGAGAAACATACAGATATAATTATGAATACAAGGAAACAATTCCTAGAGAATTTTTAACTGATATGATTGATGAAAGAGTGAATATTTATCAATTTTCAAATTATAAGATAAATGAATTTGAAGAAGAAACAAAGAAAATAATAGAAAAATATCAAACTAAATGTAATCCAAAGAATAAAAGATTAGTTAAAAGAGATAGTATATGTGATAAAGAAATTAATATCGAACATGGACATGGAGGATATGAATGTGGAGATAATGGAGAATGGAGTACAAAATGCGTACTTTCCTATTGTGATTCAGGATATAAATTTGATTATATCAATAATAAATGTATTAAAGACATTTGTTCAAATGGAGTACCAATAAGCATAATAAATGTCAGCATGGTTATTATTGGAATAATCGCATTAATTCTCTAATTGAAGAAAGAATTAATTAAAAAGTATTTTTGTTTAATAAAATAACAATAAATAAATGAAGGAGGAAATAACGAACAAATTGATGAAAAAATTAACTGAATGACAATTTGTATGATAGAAATAATATTTTCATATTTCATATGGTATATTTGTTTGAAATGAAATAAAAAAGAATAAAACATAATTTTAATTAACCATATATTCAAAATAAATAATACAAAATGTGTGAAAATGATGTTATAATTATAGTTCATTATTTCATCGTCATTTATTTCAATTTATAGAAAATATAAACAACAAAAACATTAAAATAAAATCAAATTATTGTTTTGATCAATATTCTTCATCTCCTTCATTATAATTTAGTACTTTCTCTATTTCATATATTTTATGATTTGTTTTACGTTCAGAATTAGTTCGTGGATTAACAACATATCTATTATCTTCTGTAACAATAATTCCTAAATATTCATTAATATCAATCTCATCAAATAACCACTCTCTTTGCAATACTATTTTAAGTTTGAGTAAGTTGATAAAATCATTTGATAATTCTTGAACTTTTTTCAATACATTTAATTGTTCTTGACATGATTCAATTTCATCTGTTATTTTTTGTGCCTCAACAAAGTTATTAAATGACGAATGTAATTTATCTAATTGTTCTGGAGTAGGTTTGATAGCTTTTAATGCTATTCCAAGTGGTGTATTATTTAATGGAAGTGAAGGTAATGAATTAATTTGTTTGTTTGTATTAGATGATTGAATTATTTCTTTATTTTCTTTACTATTAGTTTCAGGTTTTGGTGGATTAGTATTCTCTTTTTTAACATCTTTTTGTTGTTCATTTGTATTTTCTATTTTATTTTGTGTTAACATATAATCTATTATATCTTTTATTTTAAATTGCTGTATCAATGAACCAATATTATAAATTGAAACAGCAATATCTGTTATAGATTCTACTTTCTGTATGATTACTTTTCCAACTTCAGTTGCTGCGTTTCCCAATAACTTTTCTCTTTCTTCTTTTTTTTCATTAATTTCTTTTTTCAGTTTATCTATTAAATCTTGATTGTTATCTAGGTTTAAACTCTGTGCTGTTTTTATAATCTTTTCAATTGGAAATTCACTGAATGAATATTTGTTTGTAAGAATCTGTACTTCTGCATCTAACCTTTTATTAATCTTTTTATAAAATTCTCTCACATTTGAACTTTCAATAAATATTGTTTTACATTTACTGTTATCAACAAGAATTTGACAACGACTTATTCTAATTCCAAGAAGAATTTGTGTATTTGTTAAATACAAATGTTTGTATTTAATAGCAAGCTGATTCAATCTTTTCCTAAGATTTGTCATTGTTTTTAATTCTTCATATGATTTGTCGCTTAATAATTCTTATTGTCTTGTAAGATAATAATTCACTCTATTAATTACAAAACAAAAACACATTCTTCTCCATTCATTTAATGTTGGTTGAATTATTTTCTCACACCCATATAAAAATGTATTTAAATCATTCAATTTTTCATCTTTACTTTTTTCGTAAGATGACATTATTTTATAAAGCATTGCTTCTAATTTTTGATAAAATTCATTATCACAAACTGTTTTATACTGACTCTTCCCATTGAAATTCTTTTCAATACATATAGCACATATTTTACCTGTTTGTATTTTACTTCCATATTTTTCAATTAATTCTTTTGTTTTATAAACATGATATGCTAGTCGATAAATTCTTTCATCTTCTTTTGCTTTTGAAGATAAAGCTTTTGCAAATATACATCACAATTTATTTAACTAACATTTTAGAGATATCTGGCATAATAAACCCATGTTCTGAAAATTCATTTTCTAACCAACGATTTAAAACTGTATTTATTTCCCTTAAATGGTTATTAAAAAAAAACAAGATATTCTTTTCCATCAATTTGAAAATGTACATCAGGTTCAACAACAACTTCATTTTCATTTTCTGGTGCGTTTTGAAGTTTTACACCTATTTTATGAAATCGAACTAAATTTTGTGGATAATATTCTTTGAGATAAGCTATTTCTGCACTTCTTTTCATTCTTTCTGTATTAGAGTGTTTTGTAAGCATTTGTTCTGAATTATCAAGTTTAACATTTTCTTTTTATTTCATGTTATTCATATTTATCGTATTTATTACCTCTTTCCTATTTTCTATTTTATACCCTTTTATTATTTTATTAATTTACATTACCCCTATTATGTTATGTGATATATTTATAAATTACATGTTAAACATCATTCGATATTAAATTTATATTTTCATTATTTTGATTTTATTGTTTAGTGATGAAGTTGAGAAATGAAATAAAATATAAAATGTAATAAATAAAATAATAGAATGAGAAGTTAAGTTATTCAATATAAACAAATAATTTTTATGAAAGAAAATAGAATCTGAAAATAAGAAAAATAAAATAAAAGATAAAAGTAAATTAGAGAATGTTTAGAGTTTCTCATAAGTGAAGGAGTTTATCTGCCAATCCTGTTGATGAACATGTAAAGTTCTTCCTTCTCTAATACATTCATCAATAAGTTGATGGCAAAAAGGTCTTCCTTGTGGTCAATTTCTTTGTTCAACTAATCCGTGTTCTCCTTCAAGGTTTGAACCTTTGACATACCAATCTCCCATGTTTATTAATGAAATAACGATTATATGATTTTGTTTAAATAAAGAAAGGGAGTAAAGAAAAAATAAGAATGATGTCTAAATAATCTAGAACATGATAACTTACAAAATCAAATAAAAATATTGTGATTCAATTTATTTTTAATCGTTTTGTATCGTTTTAATGTAATGTTATAAATAATAATATTTTCATTTTTATCATTTGAAATATATTCAAACAATAATGTAAAATATTATGTAATGTTAATATGATGTTAATAATAACACCACAACAACAAACAAATAAAAAATAAAACAAGAAAACCAATTATTCAATAAAAGCAAAAAAAACGAATTAACTTAATTTAGAACATTTTAACAATACTTTACTTCAATGGATTGTATTTTTTCAAAAACACAATAGAGATGTTTTGATTTTGGTTTATTCAGAGTAGATGATGGATTAAATGTAATTAATGAAATTATTAAGTCATAATATATAAGAATGTGATGATAATATGATATTTTATTATTAAATCATTCTAAATGTAATAGTCATTGTGTATTTTATGTTCTACTCAACTGAGAAATACTGATATTATATTAACGAATTATATTTTAATGTTATTTACTATTTAATTTTATTTTGCGTATTGATTAAACAAATATAATATGTATTTCTATTAATTACTTCAACATAATAAATTGTATAAAATTAATAATGAAACAAGCATATGTCATATTCAAAAATACATTAAAATATATAATGGATTAATTATGATTAACCTCATCTTTATGTTTTTCATTATGTTGAGAAGTGAGAAAATCAGTTTCTTCAACATGCTTTATTTCTATTCAAATAAAGTTTTTTCAATCATGATTGAATTAAACTATTTTTCATTTAAGTTGCTGCATGACTTTTATTTTGATTTTGATGAGTAATATAATATTTCTCATTCTTTATATTGTTGTTTTAACGAGAGTATATCCATAATCTAATGATTATGACTCATCTCATTTATCTTCCACACCCCTTAAAGAAAAATTATTCATTGATAATATCCTTATATTCAAATGTACATACAACACTAACAATCATATATGCATCACCTTTAATAAATGATAATTCTTAATACAAAATAATTCTTAGTAAATAATAATCACTATAAATAATAACAAGTTAGTTTTGAATAGAAATTATCACACCAAAGGTATGTCATAACCAGAAGATAACTGGGGAAATCGAATCATGTGAATATTTTATGGTTGTATGTTGTGTTTCTGACATGTCATCTTCGAACCCCCTATCTCAAGAATAATAACAAATAAATAAAGAAAATAAATAAGAAAGAATGATTATTTGTTGTACTTTCAAATAAATAAATATTAATAAATTAATGAAATGAATAATAATGAGAAATAATGTAATTTAAATAAAATGAAATAAAAAATGATAAATAATCAATGTTTCATTGAATAAAATATTATTTAATATTCATATTTCATAAATTAATGAAATATTTCATTTATTATTCATTTTATTTAAATTATTGTTTATTTAAAATATAAATTATCATATTTTATATTAAATTATTTAATGTTTTTAAATTATTTCATCAAATATACAGAAGAAATACAATTATATCATCTTTCTGATTATGTCCAATCATTATACATATTTATTATCTTTTAATTATTTATTCTTTATGATGAATAGTACTGATAAAATATTTTCTAGTTCCTATTTATCAATAAATCCATACGTTCTTTTATAAAGAGAAAGTGTTTTTTTTTTTTTTTTTTTTTTTTTTTTTTTTTTTTTTTTTTTTAAGTCATTTTTTTTTCATCGCATCCACGTTTCACCACGTTTGATACACAAAAATGAATGATACAAGTGATCTAAAAAAAGACCTATTCCAAAAATAGCACACGAGGAATTCCTCGTACCTCGGAATTCCCACAGTTGTATTTAGTATGATCTATTTTTGGGCGACTGCCACGTTTCACCACGTGTCGTCTGCAGCAATTCTGCGAAT